>NC_040022.1:3573401-3622428 GCF_000972845.2 Larimichthys crocea
TGAGCTAACAGCAGCTACAGTCGGCAGCAGTTTACTTCACTGTCCATCAGGAAACTCTGTAAATCTTTTGTGAATTGGACCCGGAGGGCAGCGATTCACAACCCATGGTGTTATTAGTGTCACTTCACTGTTATTGTAAGATATTACAAGGTTTATTTTCAAATGACAGAAAAAGAAAGTGTCATTTTATGACACTTTCCATAGAGAGAGAGTCTAGACTGTACTCTGTAGACATTATTATAAAGAGACTCAGCAATTTGAATGAATCAGTCAATGTTTTCATGAACCTCAATGGAAATCTTAGGCCACAATCAGAGTTCAACCAGATTCAGGTTGCTTTTAAAATTTTCTAAGAAAAAAGTTTTAACATCACGTACTGTCTCGCCTCCATTAACTTCTGTAACTCAGTTCAGATGAAAGCATGGTCCTGTGGTTCATTTTCCTTATTCTAAGATAAATTCATTATTATGTTATTAAAAAACTGCAGCTCCCTCTCATCATAATTAGTCTTGTTGGTGTTACAGACATGTCTGAGCTAACGAAGAAGCCGCCGGACAAGAGTAAATGTGGGACTGACTTTTAGTGGTTGGTGAGAGCTTGGTGAAATAAAAGGCTGAAAGACAGACGCCGAGCTGGGCTGACTGCTGCTGGACTAGGCAGTGAGATCAGCTGCTGCTGGGGACCTGGATGATGATTGGCTGCTAGATCAGAAGTAATGTAATCAGAACAAATACTCGAGTATAGCTGAACATAGTTACACAGTGGGATGGCACACTGGAGGTAACAGATCACTAAAATACCACTTTCCTCACAGTGTTTCTTTAATGTGACATGACATTAAGCTATGTTTGAGTCTCCATGTACATCTTAAAATATCTGGACGTGAAACAGAACTTATTCTAATTATAGCTTTTGTAATTATGTGTGACTCACTCTGTATTGCATGGTTTGTCAGACTGATGAATGAGAAGGCTGACTCCTCTGTCGATGTAAAAATAAACCCAAACACGAGGCCAGAAGGACGCCGTGATGTGTTTCCAAAGAGCCCGCTCACTCCGGAGGAGCCTCATTGTGACTTGTTGACAGCCAGCTCTCCTGAAGAGTAAGTTCATTTTTTGGTGTTTCACCGAGCTGAAGATGCCCCCCCTTCAAGGGTGTGACAGGCACAGATGCATCATGTCATGATTAGTGTACGAGACAGTGGGGATAACGGCTCCTGAAGAGTGTGACTGTCCCAGAAGTGGCTTGTCGTGTTGAGTAAAAGTCAGAGTGGAGCCACGGCTGGAGCCTGGCAGGTGAACAGGAGATGCTAATTGGGTCAGACACTGCATCACCACAACTCTTCCCCCTCTCCCCAGAGACCCGCTGTTTAATATTTAATAAACCAGACCTTCTCCCACTGCCCTATACACTCTGTGTTGGGAAGAAAACCTATTGATTTCAGGCACAGGGGCCTCAAGATTATTGGCTTCACTCATCTCCATCAAGTTTTAATGAAGACCTGAGGAGGAGGAGGAGGAGAAAGCAAGACATGAGAGAGAAAAGGAGGTGTAGAAGGAGGAGAAAGTGAAATTCAGGAGATTAGTTAGGAGACGATTTATTAAAAAACCAGCAGTGACAGCGACGCTGCAGTAATCCCTGTTTAACATCACAAAGTCTAAAGAACTTGTTTGTTTCATCTGTGCAGAAGCAGAAATTTAAGATGAATGTGTTTTTCTCAGAGCTGCACTCATACGGCTCAGGTCACCAGGGACCGGCTCAGGTTTTGGTTTCCTCTGTCCGGGCACTTACTGAACTCTGCAACCTCACTGAGGGAAAACACCGTCTGCCGAGAAATATTTGACATAACTTCACGTACAGTTTATACCGTCCTCTGGTCTTTATGATAAGATAGGCTAACTATGTTCTGACTCTGGTTTCATACCACTGACAGTATAAAGAATAAAAAGCATATGCATGTCTTGTATATGTCGTGGATCATTGTTGGACCTGAGGTGGGCTGAATGACGCCTGGGAGCTCAAACAGGTCATCTACAATTAGCTGTTTTTTGTAGTTGGAGGCAAGTGGACGTTTGAGGAACTGCAGTTTTTAGCACTTCCACATCGGCTTCATTTCTTTTAGCTTTGATTCTTGATTTGGTTGTTTCATACTTAACACTCTAAGTTTCTCTGAAATGTTCAAACATTATTAGAACAAGTGCCAACAGTTTATCTACGTTATCACAAATTGATCGACCCCACTGGGCTGAGCCGGCGGAGCTGGAGCAGCTCTCCTCTGAGTTTTCTACAGTTCTTTGAAAGCAGTCGTCTTCAGAAACGTGCCGTACGATCGTCTCCAGCAGCCACCTCCTCGGGGTGTGGTTGGGAAATCAGTGAAGCACATCTGTTCAACTGGCAGGAGTTTGTTGTTTCTGGTTCGGCTTGTAAACGAATTATCTATTTTCAAGTCTTGATTGAACCTTTTCCAACCTCAAGCCGAGGTCACCAGGGACAACTGTAATGATGGACAGTTTAAGCACTGTGGTGTCACAGGAAGGAGGATCCCTGAGGACAGTTTTTTATGTTTCCTAGAGAGTCTTGTGTGAATTTCTTTGTCCGTTCACCTCTGTTAGTACACGGACTCTTACACACAAACTCCTGGTGTCGTGGACTAATTTAAGGGGGGAGTGTTGTCTCAGTTAGAGTAAGACAGGAAATGACATCAGTGCCAACATTGACAAATATGAAACAAATGTACAACTTATATTTGTACATCAAGGTGTTCACCACAACCTCTTCAGCTCCAGGAGCCAGAATGGCGTGTCCAGCTTTCCACAGTACACTGAACTTCACGACGAGCACTTATGGATTGGTATAGTACGGCTGTACGCAAATCAAGACCCAGCACACGCTTTCCCTCATTCACTTGTCCGGTCCTGTGTTGTTCGGACTTTGGTCCTGCTCCTAGTGTATCTCCGATCTTTGTTGGACTCGTGTTTATTGGATTTTTCTTTGGATTGTTGGATTTAGTTTGTTTTTAGCCTCGACTCCTCAGCCGTCTTTTGTTACTTGCTGTTAGCTGCTTGTTCCGTAAGTGAAGTTACTTTTCAGGACTAAAGCATCCCAGGACATCACGTCAGGAGCCTGTGTACAAGGCCACACGTTTTCATAGATCCAATATATAATATCCAGAGTTCCTGTCAAAAGTCAATACAGGTAAATTAATTAGTGGGATTAATTCCCTGGGCCCATCGACGGCTGTACTTAATTTCATTGCAATCCATCAATCCAGCAGTAATGGACCAAAGTCATGATTCAATCAACCAACATTGACATTGCCACCCCAGAATGTGCTGGATATAACACAGTTACATTCAGACATTTAGCTGACGCTTTTATCGACTTACAAAAAAAACATTCAAGGTAGAGCGCGACAAGGACGTGTTAGTGCAGCAATAAGTACCACCGACATAGAACCGAGGCCCCTGATCTGTAGGAGCTGGTAGGACGTTCCACCAACGGGGAACAACAGACAGAAAAGTTTGGATTATCCCGGGTGGCAGAGCCAGGCGTCGCTCATTGGAGGTGGTAATATATACGCCTGTATAAGTCAAGCAGGTAGCATAACACAGTCTTCCAGTTTTGATATTCAGTTCTGCAAACTCAACCCTGAAAGTTCCTGGGCCATCTAAAAGTGCTGCCTCTGGAGTCAAAACTTTTTTGGAGGGGGTTACAACTCTGGCCCAGAAATCAAAACTATATTCATGCAGTCAAAATGTAGGTAAAGCTCCTAAAAGAGTTCCTAGAAAACCTCTTGTGGCTGAACAGTCTGTTACTCCAGTAATGTACATTCACTGTTCAGGGTCTGACCCCGATTCCCACTTTGTCAATGCTGGAACGCTTCCATTCCCCTTAGAGGGCATAAGCGGGTAAAGAAAATAAATCATTGAATGAGTCCAAGACATCGGCAACTCAGAATTTAAATAATCTGGGTCCGTAGAGAATTATTAAAGCTCTTGCAGGTCTTTCCCCATTAGTCAGTGGCGAGAATCTGTCAAGGTTAGTGCAGATGTGCACTGGCTGGCCTGAATTTGAATGGACTTCTTTTAACAGCGGCAGGGCTGAGCTGCAGACAGATGGTGTTTTTCAGCTGCAATTGAAATGTCACTGCTTTCAGAGTGTTGCTGCTTTATGACACGAAGATGTGGGCCAGCGAAGACGGAGATGTTCAGCAGAAAAACAGACAGAAACGGTGACAAATAAATAAAATACAGACACATTTAAAACTACTAATGCTTATTACAAGTATAACTCCAGCTGCACGGGACACATCAGTGCTGTGGGGGAGCCAGCAGATCAATGAAGGGACAGCTGATCACCTGCTTCTCAACCTGCCTCAATTAATATTTAATATCTGAACGAAGACTGAGCCCAGAGAGAGAGAGAGCGGGGGAGGCAGAGAGGTGGAGTGAGTGATTGATATGGACAGCCAGAGAAATGTCCGGGCTTTGCAGACTTGGTTGTGATTGGAGAGAGATGAAGGGGATAAAAAGAGATGAAGAAATGTAGAAAAGCATCTTTCTGAGGAAAGATAAGTAGTATTTGATCTTCACATCGGTTTGCAGGAAATGTTGCTCTCACTGTGTGATATAATATCAAAGTGACAGATGTTAAAGAAGACGGATGTCGTCCAATATTTGGTCTTGTTGTCAAATCCCATGTTCGTCTGTCTGTGGATACTTCAAGACTCCACTACAAGCTGTGAAACCAATGCAACCCAAGCTAATTTCCCCGTTCATGACAACTTAATTTATATACAACTCACCTGTTCACATTATATTAAGGCTTAAAGTTATGCAGGATTAAGAGCGTGGACGCTTTGACTGACAGCTGGGTGTGGTTACAGGTGTCTGGTTTGGGCAACCAGGCGTCCTTCAGCCGCCTCAGGTCCACTTTGCTGATTTCTATATTATCAGCGAGGCTTTGCAACTTCTCTTCAGAAACCCGTCGGTGACGTCACGCATACGCCGTCCATCCTTTATGCTGTCAGTACTGCCCAAGCTCTTTTATTCCTGTTTATTCAGATGTGAATCTTTAAAACTGATCACAAATAACTAGTTTCCTTTTCTAAGAAGTAGAAAACGATGTCCTGAAACTGCTGAGCAGAGTAAACGTGTAGTCACTGTTACCGGCTCTGCTTCCGTCTCCACTCCCGACTCGTTTAAACTAAATTTCCACTGAATGAATGAAGTGCTTTTACACCTTGTTTGAACCATGACAACATTTTCAGTCGTGAGGTATTTTCCCCCCTGAAGCAGTGGGACAGCACCAATAAGCTACTTTTACTCCAAATTGATGCTGCTGCACCTTTTCTATCGCTATCCTCTGTCTGCTTCGACAGGTACGCTACATAATCCAGAACCTTGGACCAAACCCAGGAACATTTCATCTGGATGGTCCGCCGCCTACAGATGGTTTACAGAGTGTTTGTAGCCATTTCACTTTGTAGATGTTTGACAGATTGTCTATAGAAAATATGTGACAGTTCAACCTGAACCAATCAGTCAGAATCCAGAGCCAGAGCGATCCGTGGCAGTTCTAGTCAGTGTTTGGTCTCTATAGATAATTTCCCCGTTCATGACAACTGTACTGAGGGTGAATGTTTAGAACTTTTAATTATATTAAGGCTTAAAGTTGCAGAATTAAGAGCGTGGACACTTTGATTGACAGGCGGGTACCCAGGTGTTTTTTAGATCAGCTGGAGGCGGCTGAGGTAAGACTGGACAAGATGGCGCCAACCAAAACTACGCTGAACTTGACGGCTCTACAGAAACATTTGGGACATCACGGAGACTTTGTCTATTTTTATACCGTGCAAAGTTTTAAAAGGACAATGATGGAAAACATTGTTTGAGGTAAGACGGGTCCTTTAAGTTGTGGAAAAGAGGCACATGTAGCAAAGTGGAATATGATTAACATTCAGTTTGTTTGGAGGTACAGGAACACAAATCACTGCAGCAGAACACTGACATCATAAAGGCCTTCAGAGGGTCTGGGTCCAAATCCACTTTTAAAAGGCGAATATTACATTTGAAGAGCACAACACACAGATGGTGGAACGAGGAGCTGATAGGGAGCAGCTCATTTTTGTCCGGGAAGCAAAGCCCAAGTTGCTGGGCACCATTTTCAGTCAACTTCATTGGACCGTGACCTTCAGCCGAGTCAACAGCTCCAAGTCTGAGTCTGTGCTTCTCTGTGGTGGATTGTTCCCTCCAGGTTGGGAGCGAGTTGCTGCCCAGAGTGAAGCAGTTCGTTGTACCAGATCGTTCCCGTCCATCCACGTTCCAACCTTCACCTCTGGTCATGAGCTTTGAGTAGAATGAGATCGCGGAGACATTTTATGGGAAAAACATCGTCAGCCTTATCCATTAAACGTGTGACCATCAGTTATCGGATAGCCTAAAAAGAAAGCGTTATGCATATGTGTCCGTCTCCATCAGATTTCTTTGTTTTTGTTTCCAAAAGAAAATATTCAGAGATCAATGCGGCGCGTCTTCAAGAAACAAAACTATATCAATCAAATTTAAGTAAGCAATCTGCAGCGAGACGCCGCGCTGTAATTTATGTTGTTGTTTTGAAAGATGTGACACATTTGTTGATCTTCATGAGGTGTTCACATTTATTAAGACTGTTTGTGAAGACACTCTTTTAATGTCTTTGATTCGTTCCCTCAGAGACGCCGAGCGCCTCACCTTTTCCTCTCCCACATTCCATCTCCATTCATCTCCATTTAATAAAGCGAGAGTCTATTTTTATCATGGGAACATAAAAAAAGTATGCCGGCTCCTGCTTTAATGTGAGACTCACTCCGACACATCCTCTGCTCTAACACGTGATTTAAAGCTTTAAATATACGAACGTTCAGCTCGTCACAGTTCTACAATGGCAAGCATGTCGTCATAATTAAGACGATCACCACAATCATACACACAGACGTCATAATAGAGCCGAAGTATCCTGACAGGCGACAGGAAGGTTCAACACGGAGGTAAATATGGACACGACCACTAAAAGTCAGTCCCACATTTACTCTTGTCCGGCGGCTTCTTGCTCGCTCACTCTCTCCTTTTCTCTTCTTAGCTTCCTCCGTCAGCGTCCTCTTCACTCTCTGCTCCTCTGCCATCATGTCCATAGAGGCTGCCGAGCCCGGTTATGTTGCCCGCTCACCCAGCTCTGGTTCTGGCACGACACCGGCTCTGCTCTTTGTCAGCATTCCCTGAAAACCCAAAACGCCTGAGGTCCAAACACAAATACACCCCTGGTGCTCTGAGCTCACACTCCGAGCAGCCCAGCTAACAGACTGAGCTAACATGAGCTAACAGCAGCTAACAGACTGAGCTAACATGAGCTAACAGCAGCTAACAGACTGAGCTAACATGAGCTAACAGCAGCTACAGCTGTCAGCAGGTTACTTCACTGTCCATCATAAACTCTGTAAATCACAGAGAGTTGAGGCGGAGCAGCCGGAGGACATCAGAGGGAAAACCAGAAAACATTTCCTCCATAAAATATGATCCAGTTTCACCAGAATCAGTGAAATAGTTGCTGCTGTGTGACTTAGTGCCGTAAAGCGTTACGTACTTCTCCCGACCCGGAGCCCAAAGTTACATAGTGTGAGAACAGACGTACGAATGACAGAGACACCGTTCAGCTGATCACAGGTCAGAGTGGGTCACCTGATCACAGGTCAGTGTGGGTCACCTGATCACAGGTCAGTGTGGGTCACCTGATCACAGGTCAGTGTGAGTCAGCAGCTCTTCACTTTGTTTCAGCTCAGGTGTTTTTTTTTTACATTTATCAAACTTTTTTTTCCCGTCTCTCTCACTCTGAAGCGACGTGCTGTGATGAGCGAACCCGAGGGTCACCGCCACGTTACCGAAACATCCAACACATGAGACAGACACACCGTCACCTTAATGTGTGTTTGAGGAAACACAATGCAGATGGTGTCCACACACACACACACACACACACACACACACACACACACAACATACTGATCTATTCATGAGGCTGGCAGGATCGCTGCTGACTGGACTGAAATGCTGCTGATGCCTGCTGCTCACCTCACCTGACAAACACACACACACACACCTGCACACAGACACACACACACACACACACACACACACACACAGTATCTCAGGGGAGCACGTTCACATTGATTAGACCTGCAGCTATTTTTCTTCACATGTCAATCCATCCATGAATGATGCTCATGGCTCCTCACGACCCCGGCCTCCACACACACCTACACACACCTCCACACACACCTACACACACCTACACACACTGTACACACACCGTACACACCTCATATAGCAGGCGGTGTTATTTCATGATGCTATGGTAACTTTCACTATGGAAACTTTGGCCTCTGACGTGCCGCCTCTTGAAACATATATATAGAACTAACGATGCTACTCGGGGTAACGGGCTGCATTGCGTGACAAACGACATCCCACTGAGACCTGTGTGTGTGTGTGTGTGTGTGCACTCATATGTGTGTGTGTGTGTGTGTGTGTGTGGAGTTTTCTCACGTAATTCATTAAAAAAACAAATCGGAGGCTTGAATTAGTGTGTGTATGTATATACAGCAAGATGCTCCTCCATGCATATGAGTGTGTGTGTGTGTGTGTGTGTGTGTGTGTGTGTGTGTTGCTCTGGCTCTGCTCTGTTTGTTCATGGGACTAGAAGTGAACAACAACACCTTATAATTAGACCCGGACCGGTCAGGTGACTCTTCAGTGTAACTCTGCGGTGCCTTTCCATTCACACCTCTGTGTGTGTGTGTGTGTGTGTGTGTGTGTGTGTGTGTGTGTGTGTGATCTCTGCAGGGGGGTGGAGGGGTTACAAGCAAACAGGATGGAGTGGAAATGAAAGGAAAGAAAGGAAGGCGTCCTTCATTAGTGAAAGCTTCGGGTAACTGACTCTGAGGAGTGTAACGTGTGAAAGCCTCGAAAGTTCAACGCTTGTTAACGTGAACACAGCAGAGAGAGGTGTGTGTGTGTGTGTGTGTGTGTGTATGTGTGTGTGTGTGTGTGTGAGGGAGGACGGCTGCTTCATAAACTCCATGTTATGGTTGTTCAGTCTTCATTGTGAAGTTCCTCCCACACAGGACGAGTGTTTAAATGAACTCGTGTTTTATACACAGAGTTCAAATTAAAGTGTTTTTCATATCGACTCTGCAAACCTGAGATGAGCCGTGCACAACACACACACACACACACACACACACACACACAGAAGAAGAAACTCTGCTTTGTTTCACAGGATCAGAATCACTGTCTGTGACCACTGAGGAGTTTCTCACACCCCTATGCTCGAGTTCTGGATCAAGCCGACTGCTCCGAGGCTTTCAGATCCCAAACACTGTTCTGAGATCTGTCCACAGGTGCATGCTGGGATTTAGATCTGCTGATGGAGACCGATCTTTCTGATTGAGCTCCCCAGAACTTCCTGGTGGTCTTCAGATTTCATCAAGACGTCCCCAAAGAAATCCCCAAACATCAGTGAAGGTCCACCACGTTGGACCGTGTTCTTTTCTTTGGCCTCATTCTGCAAACAGAACAATGAGGTTCTTCACCAGAAAGCTGTTGGAGTCTCACCTGTCCACAGGACGTCCTCCCAGAAGCATCAGGTCCTATCATAGCGTCCTGACACTGTTCTCTGCAGGCGTGTCATGTTTTCTACAGTCTGTGCTCGTGCTTAAAGAAAGAACTGTGTAACAAAGTTTGATGCCTGTTTGCTTGAAATAAAAATTCATAGACACACACACACACACACACACACACACACACACACAGATCTGTAATGGTAGTGTGTGTTTCTGGGACAGGTGGTCGATTAAACGGTTTCTCCACACAAACACACAGCGCTCACACACTGTGCTGCAGATTACAGGAGACAGACTGTCAGATTAGTGCTTATTACTGCAATAATTAAAAATGTTTGTATCATCTTCAGGTTTTTCCAAGAGAACTCCATGCATGAACTGCTATCAGACGGCATCGTTACACTGCTGTGTGAGACCCGTCTGCTGCCAAAGGTCTGACAGGAGAACACAAAGAAACAGAACCCGGTCCACGCCTGCAGCAGGTGGACGTGTTTGTCTCATTCACAGCTCAGTAAATCATCGTGTGCACGTGGCAGCAGATCTACACTGTAAACCATGTTAGCAGCTCTAGGTGGACCAGATCAGAGGTGTAAAACAGACGGCCCTCGGCCCACCAAAGGGTCCGATCTAGCCAATACAGAACTTATTCAAGTTTCATGTTGTGCAGCTCCAAAACACACAAAACGTTTTGTATCATGTACGTCCGGTCACCTTTATGCTGATGAACTGTTTTCCTCATCTGGTCGCTCGTTAAGTCTTCTCTTAGAAATCTTTGAACGTGTAAAATCAGTCACCCGTTCCTTCCACCTGAGAAACAGCCAAACAGACAAGAACCACAAATGATCATTCCCAGAACCAGCTGGAGTGAACACAGCTCATCCAGTCTGCTGGTTCCTGCTGCAACCACAACCCACCCAAAGGCTCCAAACAGCTCTGAGTAAATACAGCGGGGTCCTTTAATGTCTCAGCAGGCACATATATAATAATCACTAGCTGGAAGTTTTTTCCTACTTTTCACCCAAAACATTATTAGTACTCTAAACAGCAGGAAGAATTACTTTCTCACAATTGGGCCAATGCTGTATTTATATCAACAAGCCGGCTCTGTAGAAGTTATTGCACTTGCAGACTGATCCAGCTCTGATCTTAATACGTTTGGTGCATTAGACAGTTGGCAGCAGTGAGATGTTTAATACAGCAACAACGTTCCCTCTAAAGCAGAGATGAAATGAGAAGAGTCTCAGAGTTTACGCAGCGCCTTTAAGTCTGACTGTGATCAGTGATTCAAATGGACTTAAATAGCAAGGAGGCCTCAGTGTGTGTGTGTGTGTGTGTGTGTGTGTGTGTGTGTGAGTGTGTGTGTGTGTGAGAGTGTGAGAGTGTGTGTGTGTGTGAGTGTGTGAGTGTGTGTTCTCTGGTTTGATGTAAATTGGACAAATTGCTGCTTTCTATTTTGTAACTCTCTCCCTTTGGCTCAGTTGCAGGTGATCGTGAAGTGAAATATTTGAACTGTTAACCTGCTGTTTTTTTTACAGTATATAAAAGATATTAGTACTGTTGATTTCATGTTGAAGGTTGGTGTTTTATGACATATTTTAAAATGTAGATTTTACGGTGAAAAGCTGCCAAACAATGACAGTACAAGACTGTAAAATATGCCATTCAACATTACAGCGTTTTAATTTACACTCTAACATAAAATTCCACTTTATTCTCTATAAATTCCATTAAAATGTCGTATAATTAACTGCCTGTTGTCCTGTATATAGGAGAACACAGTCATACTTCAACAGTCTTTTACTGTCATCAGATTTTTCAGCGTGAAATCTACAGTTGTTCATCTACAGTGCGTTTCAATCCTGCTCTCCATCTCTGGATGCTGTACATCGGGCGGAGGACGGGCCCCTGCTGGCCGGCGACTGTGAGTGGATGAATATTCATGGATGTGCCACACAGCTGAGGTCACAGCTGGAGTTTATCCGAGGAGGATCGGCTGCATTCATCCTGCAGGTGAAATATGGCGGCTCCTCCTCGTCCCCCCTCATGGGACAGTTAAATCCTTTACACATGCTAATGAGCCGCCGTGACAATCTATTCTACTATCAGGGCACAACACGAAGCGCTGACTCAGATCGTTTCTGAACTCCAAGATCAACGTCATAATAAGATGTTATAACATCACATAAGGCGTCTTCTTCTGTGGTGGTCAGACGGAGATACCAAACAATGTTAAAACAAAAAGCGAGGAATCATTTCAAATAAATAAAAAGTTATTTACCATCTTTGCTCTGTGATAAACGTTGCTATGGTTACAGCATGCTATGGTTAAACTCAATACGCTGTGTCAGCAGAACATCCGCTTCCACTTTGTATGCTGTTGGAGTTTCCTCAGAAAATCAATTGGGCTCTACGCCGGGTTACACACCGAGACCTGCTGTGAGCGCTAACAAACGGACACACACAAACATGTACACAACAACTACACAACAAATAAGAAGAAGAAGAAGAAGTTTGCTCGAAGACCTCCCAGCACGGCCAACCCTGCTCCCAATGGGCTCCATTAGCATGGGCTAACAAAAGCGCTAACCAGGGCTGCAATCAACAGATAACACACACACACACACACACACACACACACACACACACTAAAGATGGATCAGTGGATTAACATCAGATGGATCCTGCAGGATCAGAAGACAAACCACTTCTCTTGTCATCATGTCAGCGCTAAAGCACGATGATGATTCAGGACGACTGAACTTTTCATGAGTCAGATTTGAGGCTCCGCTTTTCATTTCCCTGAGACTCGTTCAGGCAGCATGACCCTAAAACACACTGCATGTGGAGCCGTTCAGGCAGCATGACCCTAAAACACACTGCATGTGGAGCCGATACGTTAAATGTTAGTCAGTGTGTCAGCTCACACAGTCTGCGGCGTCCGGCAGCCCTCCGCAACACGTACGCAGAGCTTCTGTTGTTCACGGACGCCGGAGCACGGAGCATAAATTCAGCACAGAGCAGACCGTGCAGGGAAGGAAATCAGCTACAAAATACAAAATAAAACCCTGGTTTATTTTCAAAATAAAATACTCCATATTCACCGTGGATCGAGTTTCATTACAAGAACACGTCATAATGGGCGGGGCCGACCTGGAGTCAACACGTGAGGGGTTTCCAGGTGTAATCATTGATGACACCTCACATCCTTTTTATAAGGACACCAGAAAAAAGATGCGGCGTGGAATGTCATCGCAGGAGTCAGAGAGACTACAGCCGGAAATATCACGTGATTATGCGTGAATTCATGAGATCTTGTGCGTTCTCGCGACGCTTGGTGGCCGACGGAGACGCACCTGAGCGCATCACAAACGGATCATGTGTGAGTTGGCGGACGGCGGAGTACGCAGCCGAGTGTAAAACTATAGTTTATATTCGAGTACAACACGTTTGTCCCCATAACCATAGTAAGTCACAGTGACAGTGAATGAACTCCAGACAAAGTCGATATTTTCACACATGTAGAAACACAGCAGGACATTCTGTCAGACATGTTGGAAAAACTAGAACACTAACGTTAAAATGAATAACACCATCACTAAATTCAGGTATATTTTACCCGATATAACATCCCAGATAAAATACAGTTTTCATCAATTAATTTAATCAAAAACACTGTATGCCAAACTGTAGTACTCTTCTTTAATTTCCCAATATACAATATCACATAAAATTTAAAAAAGGTACCATATGGGGACTCTTTAAAAACGCAGCAAAATTATTGAACAATCAGGTAATCTTAACGAGAAATTTCCAAATACAAAAAAAATAATGGAGCTGGGAACTTGTTCTTTGTCCACCCATTCCTGGGACATGTGAGCTTTGTCTGGTGAAGGCACAGACTTTCTGCATCAGATTGTAGATAGACAAAAAACTCTCTCTCTATCACTAACATGGGGTGAAAATCACCTGACGTTGGTGTTCAAGGGTTAAAAACGTCTCACAATGACCCCAAAGTTGCTGCTCAGGCCGGCTCTGGGTTCCTCCCACAGTCCAAAGACTGTCTTTAGTTGTGGTGACTTTAAATTACCGTCTGTGTGAACGTGAACGCTTGTTTGTCTCCATGTGACGTACAGGCGACTTATGGACCCGACCTCTGGCCCGGTGTCAGCCCCACATGACCCTGACGAGGATAAGGTTATGTTGAATAGATGGATGGTTGCTGCTGTGAATCAATACTGATATCTACATTGCTGTGGCCTGTGTCGCCTCTGTCTGCTGTTCTCTACCGGCAATGAACTGACACTCTGGCAGCTTTGTTACTCGTGTAGAATGTTTTTTCATTCCTCCCGACAGTTTCGGTCGTACGTCGTCTCGTGTTCGAGAAAGTCGTCCAAAAAAAGAGCGGGAAAATTTAACATGGGCGCTTATGGACGGAATGTTCGGAAGCTAGAGTGAGTCACATGACCGCTAGAGTGGAAAATCTGTACCAGAAAATAATGTTTAAACTGCTCTCACGGCCACAAATTTCACTCTACAGAAATAATTTGAACATCAGATTGTAGGAAAATTTGTGCTGCTCGCTCACATGAACCTGCTGAAGCTGTCAGACTTCTAGTTTTGGCTCTGTTAGCTCAGATGTGTCAGGATCACCCACCAACTGCCCCATTTACTCCCATATGAACTGAGAGCAGAAATGTGTGGAGGGAAAGCAGACGTACCAGTTTTTTACCTCGCTCTAGAGGTCACATTTTTTAACTTTAGCCACACAGATTATATATGTAGACGTTCAGCGAGACCTGAGGATGCTTAAAATCCTCTCTGTTCATTGATACGACCTACAGTTTGGTCAGAGCGGTCTCTTGTTTGAAGGTGAACTTTGAAGGCTTTCTCTCTCTCAGCAGCTTCAACTGACAGACACAGCTGCTGTTTGTTGCTCTGCTCTGATTGGTCGAATGCAGCTGGTTGCTGGGCAGAAATTCACAAGGCTGACTGTGATTGGCTTATTTAAAGTCTCTGTCTAATATCAATGACAGTCAGTGCTACAGTTTGAATGTCAGCCATTTTGTCCTTCTGCCTGTCTATGAACCTGAGTGGTACAGCTTGTGGTACGAGATACACCACACATCGCCTGGCCTATTAACCTCGGTGCTAAATAAAAGCATCAGGCACATTGCAAGTTTCTTAAAAATATTCTAGTTGTTGTAATTGTTGCATCCTGAACCGCTAAAGGCGAGGACCAAAAACAAGCCGGTAGATTCAGACGTCCTGTTTTTGTGTTGGACCCAAATTAACTACCAGTGCTCTTGCACTTGAGTTGTGCTTGGATTAGCTTAATGGTTTCCCGACCTGCAGGTCAGCACTCCCATTAAAGCTTCACTAGATGCTTTTGACTGGATTGTGACAATTAACAGGATAGGAAGAAAAAAAACCAAAACATTTCAGCTAAAGAAAATGATGCTGACTTTCCCAAGCCTCTAACAAGTGACGCAGTACTTCCAATCAAATGAATAGGAAAAGCTGCATTGATTGATGACATAACAGACTTCTGGTTTCTGGTCCCTTTGTCAAAGAAAAGTTGAAATCTTCTAAACTCTCTGCTTTGACTCCACGTTCTTCTCTCAGTTCACCAAACAAGAGGTCGGCTGCATCCTCTCATTGAACCAGTCAACGGGCCGAGCTGAAATTACTGCAGCAGTGCTGTAGTGTTCAGTTAGTGTGCGGTGCTGACGGGTATACTGTGTCTCCACCAGGTGATACAGTATACGTCTGTGGCATTCGGATCGATACGTGAGTGTAAACTGCTGGAGCAAGAGGTGGAGAAGAAAAAGCCTCGACCAGAGCACTGCTGCACATCTCTCTGTTCAACTAATTCACATTGTTCTATTTATTCCTTAATTAATGTGCAAACCCTGATTTATTCACTCATTCACAGCAACAAGCTTCCTGAGGTAATGTATGTGCTACTAACGATCAGTGGATGAAATCCTGGTTTGGTGGATTTACAGAGTAAAATCAGTGTAATGAGGCTTTGTCCTGGCTTTAAGTTGCTGGTGCATAGCCAATTACACTAACTGACTGCCAGACCTATATTTCCCACTGACAAACAAACACAGAGACACGGTGATTAAGGTGGGTTGAGGCCCAGACAAACCGGCACCACCAAGCTAACAAAGTTGGACGGATCAGAGGGAGCCTGAAATGAGCACCGGCCGGTACCGGTGGATTCTGGCATGGCGATTGGCTCAATCAGAGACTCTGGCAGGTAACCAACCAACGAGATGAGTCATGGAGAAGACTGATTCTCAAAATGTGTTGAACTGATTGAAGGAACTTTAAATTGAGCCGATTCATGGAGAACTTGTGGAAGATACTTTTTCTTTTCAGTTACCTCTAATGATGCTGTCATATGATCATTTCTATTGATCAGTGTCTTTATTTAATGTTTTTATTACACTGTGTGTTTCTGGCCTCAATAAACATGTTTCAATTATTTGTTTTGCCCAAACTGTTGATCCACACTGACCTGTGATCAGCTGAACGGTGTCTCTGTCATTCGTACGTCTGTTCTCACACTATGTAACTTTGGGCTCCGGGTCGGGAGAAGTACGTAACGCTTTACGGCACTAAGTCACACAGCAGCAACTATTTCACTGATTCTGGTGAAACTGGATCATATTTTATGGAGGAAATGTTTCCTGGTAGAGATAGAGAGAGACCATCGTAGTGAAACCAGGGGTATTCAGTTGGTTGTAGATGCCCTTAAATCCTCCACACTGGACCAGTAATGAGTTCATTAGTTCATTCCTCTGTTTCACTGCATCAGTGATCTTACAGTATCAGTCAGATTGAGCTCTCCGGTGCTGCTCTGCTTTATTTCATCACGTAACACACTTGGACAGGAGCATCAGACTTTCTGCATTATTTGGAAATATGCCGACTTCCATCGATGAATATGTATGAGGCTGAGCTTGAAGCGCCGCAGCATGTGTGAAGAGAATTCCTCCAGAGACGACTCTGATGGGTACAACCTCGCTCTCACACAAGACGATGTAACGGCAGCAATCCTCTGAGCGGAGCGACTGATGCACCTATCTGAGGAGCGGGAAGAGAAAGAGAGACGAAGCCGGGAAGAAGTTTAAAGAGGAAGGACCCAAATAAAGTTGGGTGAAGCTCTGGGGAAAGTCAGGGCGACGGAGCCGGAAAGAAAAAGGTGGGTGAGGTGGTGAAGAAGAGGAGGAGCGAGGGCAGCCACTCAGATCACTGCTATTGGTCAGGATAACGAGTTTGACAGGTAAACAAACATGTACAGCTGAAAATATATAAGAATATGTACCGATCAGCCATAACATTATGACCCTGAGCCCTGACCCGTCGAGGCCTGGACTCCTCAGAACCTGCTGGAAGGACTACATAACCCATCTACCCCGGGAATGCAGAGGACGTCTGGAACGCCGTGATAAACCTGCTGCCACCGCGACCCGACCCAGACAAGAGATGAAAGGAGTTCGATTATACATGAGTATAAAGTTTAACAGGGAGGCCCAACCAAGCGATCTGATTGGTCAACTAGACATTCAGACATCACCTGACGCATCACTAAAAATATTACTCCGCCTTCTCTCAAGTAATAAAACTGGATTTCAAGTTTCAGCTTTCTTTAATGAATGCACCTCGTTAATACAAGTGTGCACCTCGTTAAGACAGGTGTGCGCCTCGTTAAGACGGGTGTGCGTCTTGTTAAGACAAGTGTGCACCTCGTTAAGACGGGTGTGCGCCTCGTTAAGACGGGTGTGCACCTCGTTAAGACAAGTGTGCACCTTGTTAAGACGGGTGTGCACCTCGTTAAGACGGGTGCAAACAAATGTGAAGTTCATGGAGCAAAGGAATGTTTATTTTGGGAGCAAATTGCCTGAAAACTTGAAAATCTTTTGATTTGAAATGTATTTAAGTTGATAATTGTTGTATAATCACAGTGTTACACTCGAGCGTGTGCGTTTAGCCTCAGATTGACCCGGATGACTGAGAAGCTTCAGACTTCACAGGTGCAGCTGATGTTTGAGGCTCCGGCCTCCACGCTGAACTGAACTCGAATGTGACGGGAAGGAAGGAAGGAGAAAGTGGATACAGAAGCGAAGGAGACGGAGCGAGATGGAGGGCGAGTCGCTGTGTGTGCTGCTAAATATCCGTCAGTCTCTCCTGGAAAACAAAGAAGGCAGTGACGTGTGCCGTGATTGTTCTTCTCGTGATTTCCCTGCTGGTCTCACACTCACACACTCTGCTTCAGTGTTTGAGTCTCTGCAGAGCAACAGCGAGGTGATTAAAAAGGCCTTTGAACAAATGGAGCTCATGGAGTAATGTTCACCTTTCAGAGAGTGTGTGTGTGTGTGTGTGTGTGTGTTTGAAGTGTTTGGGGATCCTCCGGGCTTTTAAAAACTGAACGTGTCCCTTGCCGTGCACACACACACACACACACACACACACACACACACACACACACCTCAGTGACTGTTGCACCCTGGGAGGACGAGGATCTAATCATTTTGGCAGGAAGCTTTTAACTTCAGCGCCAGCTTTTCATTCAGCAGACCTGCTCTGAGCATCAGGACGAGCCTGACAATGAAACAAGCGCACCTCGCCACAGGAGAGCGGAGACAGAAGAAGACGCTCCAAAAAACACAGATCAGATGTTTCCTGGCAGAAGTACATCTCATCCAAACTGTTTGGAAACTGTTGAAACCTGGACGTAGTCTCCGTGACGTCCCCGCAGACTGTCTAAAACCTGGACGTAGTCTCTGTGACGTCTTTGCAGACTGTCTAAAACCTGGACGTAGTCTCCGATAGTCTCAGACGAGGTTTTCCTCGCTGCAGTCTGGAGCTGTATTGTTTCATTTCAATGCTCTCGTACACGTTGTGTATTCGTGCTGCATGGGCACTTCTGAATAAAGCACACATTGTAAGTGTGCATAATTATTTTTAGAGCATGGCTGCATTTGCATAAAGTTTGAGTGGAATTAGAAACAGACACAGACAGCGGATAATAAACAAGATAATTATCTCAGCGATGACTTCGTATTCTGGTTTTGCCAAATGAACTTCCCGGAGGTGACGTGAGTCACAACAGGGCAGCTCGCACACAGTTTTTCATTTTTAACAAACATTTTTGTTCATGTTCGCCACGAGGAATCCGGTTTATTGCTCAGCAGGTTGTAGTTAAACGCCCCCGGAGCCGACAGACTCATCAGGCAAGACAACCGAAAACAGCTGGAACGAGTCGGAGACAAAGTTGCATTCTAATTTGTTTTTAATTAGCGACAGCCGAGTGTGACTGACCGAGGACGAGCCAGTCCAAACTGTCTGACAGGTTCCTCAATGCACAGCAGCTCCAGGTCGGAGACCACGAGGGGTCCAGACAGAGGTCGAGATCACTGTTACTCAAGCTGTGGTGCAAGCCGGGCTTGAGTCATTACAGCCACCACCAACACACACACACACACACACACACACACACACATGCTTTGACCTTTTCCCACGAGGCACAGACGATTGATTTACAATAAATGAACATGTTGAGGAAACATGTTGCTTCCTAATTTAGCAGAATACAGATCACACACACACACAGTCTGTGAGCGCTGATGACGAGGCGTCACGTTAACCTTCACACGAGCAACTGCAGCAACTTCAGTCGTTTTTTCACTCAACTAATTGACAAATCGTCTGCATGTCCTGCTGCTGTGTCCTCGGGCAAGGCACCTAACCTGGAGCCTCGCTGCAGGGGCACAGAGCTGTCAATGGAAATGAATGTGACCTATCAGGACGTGGATCTGATAATAACACACACACACACACACACACACACAGCTGAGGCCGTGGCCGCCCGTCGGTGCATTATTCAGCCTAAAAGCTTGTTAAGCAGAGCTCACGATGGAGCCACGATGAAACATTGATGTGTGAGAAAAACAGTTTAGTTTGGTCGTGTTATGTAAAGAGAGAGACGGCAGAGACAAGGACATGACGAGGAGACGACAACGAACCAAGAAAGAGACGGAGAATCCTCGAAGAGAGACGAGACAGACGGAGGAGACGTCCTCCCCGAGGCTCCAGGTAACGGCTCGGCTTCAGACGTTACATCAGAGACCAGGACAAGTTCAAAATGGAACACAGCCGCAGAAAGTCAGATATCACACACGAGCTGATCTGTCAGCCGCAGTGACCAGGAACGTTTCAGGAACGTCTCAGGAACATTTCAGGAACGTCTTAAGAAGGTTCTCTTACTCAGATTTGGTACATGAGTAAATAATTGTATTTCATTTAACTGTATATATTTTCTATAGTTTCTATCTGTGAAGATCTTTGCAGGTTTCAGATTCATCTTATAGGTCTAATAGTTTATTCTGTTTATTTACTATACACATTTAACTGTCCTGATAACTCCACAACATGAGGCTGTACCTGTGCATCATCATCATCATCATCACCATCATCACCATCATCACCATCATCACCATCATCACCATCACCACCATCGTCACCATCGTCACCATCACCATCATCATCACCACCATCATCATCACCATCATCACCACCATCATCATCATCACCATCACCATCATCATCATCATCATCATCATCATCATCATCATCACCATCACCATCACCATCATCTTCATCACCATCATCATCACCATCATCATCACCATCATCACCATCATCATCACCATCATCACCATCACCATCATCACCATCATCACCATCACCATCATCATCATCACCATCATCATCATCATCATCACCATCATCATCATCATCACCATCATCATCATCACCATCATCACCATCATCATCATCACCATCATCATCACCATCATCTTCATCATCATCATCATCATCATGTCGATAACGTTGAGGGAACCTGTCACGGTTTGAGTCAGTTATAAATGATGTTGTGATTAATAATTACATGTGTGCTCGACTCTGCTGACACGATGAAGTTTGTTTCATGTTATCAGGTTAAACTGGGACGAGTCTCAATGATCAAACATTAATGACATGATGTAAATAATCTGATGGAAGTTACAGAGAATAAAAAGTAACTTCATGACTGAGACAAACACGCAGCTGATGAGACAGACACACAACAAGACACACGGGTGGAGCTAACGAAGGTGGAGCATCAAAGACAGGAAGTAAAGAAGAGAACTACAAAATAAAACACTAAATCAGCTGTTCAAACATGAACAGTAGTGATGCTCTGATCGCGTCTCCGTTATGTCACAGTTATGATCGTTGTTGTTATCGATCATGTGATCGTTGTTGTTGTCCACCCTCTGCTTCCTGCCTCGCTCTCTGAAGTCAGAGGAAATCAGCCGTGTAGTCTCATTGATCCAGCAGCTCACACACACACACACACACACACACACACACACACACACACCTCTGTGAGGAAGACAAAGTGGGCGGTGTATTGTGCTGGACGGAGCCACTGACCCTCTTGTTGAGTTAATGAGCTTTTATTGACTTCAGCACCTGAAGCTGCTGCTGCTCCGACTTATCAGTGTTAGCTTCAGTCCCCAGACACACACCACACAGGGGAGCGCACACACACACACACACACACACACACACACACACACACACACTGTCTGTTTGTGTGTAAAGATCCACAGACACACACATTCAGGTATCAGTGTGTAAACCTGCAGATTCACAAACATCTCTTCTTAGCTTCCTCCGTCAACGTCCTCTTCGCTCTCTTCTCCTCTGCCATCATGTCTCCGGTTCTGGCACGACACCGGCTCCATTCCCCACCAAGGCCTGCAAACCTCCTCCTCTTCTCCTTCTTCTTCTTCTTCCTCTTCCTCTTCTTCCTCTTCTGATCTTAACTCACAGTCCGGGCAGCCCGGCTAACAGACTGAGCTAACGTTAGCTAACAGATCATCACGGAAAGTGGCAAAGATGTTGGGAACGCTAACGAACGGCCGCATGTGTTGAAAAGTGGGCAGGAAGGAGCGGACAGGTCTTCACGTCATTTATTTTTGGGTTGGATCAAATGTTAAACATGTTAAATAAAGTCCTGAACGTCGTCACGTTGGTGTCTCTGCTTTTCTTTCGTGGTTTCCACCCGCAGAGCGTCCGCGGCTCTGACTGCCACAGACGGACCGAGTCACATGAACTGCTCGATACGTTTTAACACGTAACTGGAAAATCTGTTCACGACAGTTTGAATGATATTTGTTCTTTTGTTGAATAAAACATCAAATATTTGGCATCAAACTAAAGAGGAAGTTTCTGTTTTTTTAGATCAGAGCTGTTTGTTGATTTGTGTTATAAAAATCAGGATTATACTGGGCTGCAGATGTTTGTGTGTTTTCTGTTTTTCGCATGTCTCGTCCACTCCTCTTATCTGTGTTTACTGAGGCTGGCAGGGAGAGATGATTATAAAGAGTTCAAGGACAAGAGAGACGGGTTAAGGGAAGTGTCATTTTAGACAAGAACCATGATGTTCATTACTGAGCGTAAACCAAAAAAGGAAATTGTGAGTGGGGAGGTGTCAGAGACAGCCCATTATAAGAAAACTGTATGAGAACCAGCTGTTAGAGCTCCTCGAGGAGCCTTTTCTCTGTGACCCTCTCTGTGTGCTGCACTGTGAAACGCTGCTACTCGTACAAGAATAATAAATTCAACTTAAACTCTGAATCCAGTCCTCCTTATTTAAGGGCTTTTCTTTTAACAATATACATATATACATATAATATGTGTGTATATGTTTATATAACAGTCACAAATCATCTCGTCACAGTTTCACGCTGACACGACGTGAAATTCAAACGTTTCATCGCTGAAAAGATGAAAGATGTTTCTGTTGTCGACTCGAAGCTTCAGGCTGCGCACAACACACACAAACAGGAAGCTGCCTCCATGATGATGTGCACATGTAATGTTCCACTTCCTGTCCCAGGAGAGCTGTGTGTGTTGTTGTGTATCTATAAAGAGCTTCATGTATACACGTGTGTGTGAGTGTTAATTATTACACAATCTGAGTCAATAATGAGTCTGTTTGTGTGTTAATACATGTGTTCATTTACATTTCAGAGCTTCAGTTATTAGTTATTTACATATCTGTGTACAAACTGAGTTTGCTGTTCACTGATTTATATCAGCCATGAATCGATCAAATGTTGATCAACTCAAAGATCTCCAGTTTACAGAAACCAGAAAATATTCACACTGAAGAAGCTGAAACCTATGGAAGCCCATCAGTGTCAATCGAGTTATTTATGTCGTTATCCTGAGATAACGGGATCGTTTTGTCTTTGACAGTCTGCTGTATTAAACCACTTCAGGAAGCTTTATTCATGTCAGAGGAGAATGAATTTTTGTTTTCACGAAATCTCGAATGAATTATCTTGTTGTCTTGGAAAAACAAAGTTTCATTATCCTGTTATCTCGGCATTACAACATAAATAACTCCAGATCTCGCGAAAACCAACACGAGAAAACAAACAGGACATAAAATGTACGAATCTGTGACCACTTAGGGCTTCCATAAGTTCCTGCTTCATGAGTGTGAATATTTTCTGCTTTCTTTAATTTTTCTTGAGATCTCGAGAAAATTCTCACACCATCTCAGAATAACAAGAATTTTTACTTCGACAAAACGTACGAATGTTTGACTGCTGAGGGCTTCCGTAGAATTCTCTAGAAGCAACATCACATACAACAAAGTCGTATTTTTGCGATAAAGCCGTTTGTTTAGAGTAATCCACTGTGTAACTGTGTTCAGCTGTACTCGAGTATGTGTTCTGATTACATTACTTCCGATCACAAACCAGCTCGGCGTCTTTCAGCCTTTTTTTTCCACCAACCACTAAAAGTCAAAGGGATAAAAACTCTTTACAGAGAGTGTGACAGCACCTGAACACATTTATTTTGTTAGATACAAATTATATTAAAGTTTAAAGGTCTGCAGCATGAATGCTGCTGTTCAGGTTCTGTTGCTGGTGTGTATGTTTGCTAACAGCTGGCTCCGAGTGCATACAACAACAGAAAAATCAATGACTGCAGCTTTAAGACCACCAAGACTCCAAGACTCTAAGACTCTAAGACTCTAAGGCTGTAAGACTCTAAGACTCTAAGACTGTAAGACTGTTAGACTCTAAGACTCCAAGACTGTAAGACTGTAGACTGTAAGACTGTAGACTGTAAGACTCTAAGACTCTAAGACTCTAAGACTGCAGTGAGTCTTCCTTCAGTCTCTGCTCTGCCCGTCAGAGACACGATGAGCCTGATTAACGTTCTGACTAACGAGGCACCGTCGCTCCGTCTCCGCGTTCTCGCCGCGACCTGTGTGAGGATAACCGCCTCGCTCGCCCCGTCCTCCAGTAAACTGCAGCAGGTTCTGTCTCTCCTTCATCTCTCCGTCCTCCTCCTCCTCCTCCTCCTCCTCCTCTCCAGACTTTCAGAGTCGGAGGAGTCCTGCAGGATCTCTCTCTTTGTTTGGCGTCACGTCTTATTAAAGCGTCACTGCTCAGTGATCCATGATGGTTCTCCTCTTTCTGACAGGCCTGATAAATACAGGTCCTGATCTCTCACTGCGCCTCCTCCTGCGCCTCCTCCTCCTCCTCTCTTGTTCACCTCCATCACACTCCTCTCTTGTATTGTTTTCCTGTTTGTGAAATACATTTTTCACTTTTCTATTGAATGCCCTCTGCACTGCGTCCCCACAGAGTTGAGTACTTTTGTATTAGTGTGTGTGTGTGTGTGTGTGTGTGTGTGTGTGTTTGACTAGCTCCACTGACCTTGGACACAGCGCTCGCCTCCTTGGCAGTAACCTTCCTGTATGCTTTCTGTACATGCTGCAGGATGAAGAGTGTGTGTGTGTGTGTGTGTGTGTCGTGGGTTTTAGGGCACACACACACACACACACACACACACACACACACACACACATATGCAAATGACACGTGCACTTTGAACAAACTTCGGTTTTAGGAGCGTGACATGAATTCAATCAGAGCGATTAGTGCAGGACGGCGTGACGCCGCCTCTTATATATGTACTGTACATACAGTGTATATATAAATATATGTACTGTACATACAGTGTATATATAAATATATGTACTGTACATACGGTGTATATATAAATATATGTACTGGACATACAGTGTATATATAAATATATATATATGTCCCACTGTATCATGCCCACCGCAGTTTTTCCTAAATGAGGTGAGGGATTTTCAGTTGGTTCCGATTTGAAACTTCACCGCTAGATGCCACAAAATCCTAAAAACACTTAAACAGGTGAACGCACTATACTGTGTGTGTGTGTGTGTGTGAGATAGTGTGTGTGTGTGTGTGTTAGTGTGTGTGTGAGATAGTGTGTGTGCGTGTGTGTGTTAGTGTGTGTGTGTGTGTTAGTGTGTGTGTGAGATAGTGTGTGTGCGTGTGTGTGTTAGTGTGTGTGTGTGTGTTAGTGTGTGTGTGAGATAGTGTGTGTGTGTGTGTGTTAGTGTGTGTGTGTGTGTTAGTGTGTGTGAGAGATAGTGTGTGTGTGTGTTAGTGTGTGTGTGAGATAGTGTGTGTGTGTGAGATAGTGTGTGTGTGTGTGTGTGTGTGTGTGTGTGTGTGTGTGTGTGTGTGTGTTAGTGTGTGTGTGTTAGTGTGTGTGTGTGTGTGTGTTCTGCTTTTGTTGGTGAAACATTCAAGTGCGCCCTTGGACGTTTTAGCGCTTGTGAAAGATTTAAGAGTGTGTGTGTGTGTTCACTTATCTTCTGTGTGTTTAAGTGTGTGTGTGTGTGTGTGTGTATGTGTGTGTGTGTGGTATCACGGTCTTCATGTCTGTACAGAAAATTTCACCGTTGGACTCGACAGAGAAATAAAATCTGCAGATTTATCAATATCTGTGAATCTGTGAGGAGGAGGAAGGACGATGAAGATGATGAAAGAAGCAGAGAGATGGAAATGAAAAGAGACGTGACAGGAAGGGAGGGAGGAAGGAAGGAAGGGAGGAAGGAAGGAAGGAAGGAAAAGGAGGTGTGAAGAGTGCAGCATGGTGCACACACTCAGAGACTCAGAGACCAGGACCAGGACCAGGACCAGGTCCCTGACCCTGAAGCAGCTGAATGGAATGCAGCCGTCGCTCATTTGCTGAAACGTTCTAACTTTTTTGTTACGGAGACGTCGCGTCCTTCTCCGTCACATGAGCTCGACTCTTGATGCTGATGATGTTTTCACGTTTTTCCCTCGAGAGAGAGAAAAAAAATCTCTTTGTAACGTTTGCAGAACGTTGTATAAACATCGTGAACTTCCTCCCACGAGACGCACGGCGGGAACACGTCCACATCGCGTCCACGGAGCTCCTCAAAGGAAGTCATAGAAACTGAGAAAAACACGAACGATGTCTGTTTAATCTAAAAACAAAGACTCGTGTGATATTAATGATAAATCTATGAAACACAGGATCTGTGATGACGGACAGCTGAGGACGCTTCAGCTGATCGGTGTCTCCAGAGACTGCACCGAGCCGAGAGGACCAGATGTGATTCATCCATCATTCATCTCCATCGGGGGGACGTCTTCTGCCCCATGGGATCCATCCTACCTCCTAGATCCTACATCCTAGATCCTACATCCTACATCCTACCTCCTCCATCCTACCTCCTACATCCTCTATCCTTCCTCCTTCATCCTACCTCTTACCTCCTACCTCCTTCATCCTACCTCCTGCATCCTCTATCCTACCTCCTACATCCTTCATCCTACCTCCTTCGTCCTTCATCCTACCTCTTACCTCCTACCTCCTTCATCCTACCTCCTGCATCCTCTATCCTACCTCCTCCATCCTCCATCCTCCCTCCTACCTCCTACATCCTTCATCCTACCTCCTACCTCCTGCATCCTCCATCCTACCTCCTATGTACTTCATCCTACCTCCTTCGTCCTTCATCCTACCTCCTTCGTCCTACCTCCTTCATCCTACCTCCTTCATCCTCCCTCCTACCTCCTACATCCTTCATCCTACCTCCTTCATTCTCCATCCTACCTCCTGCATCCTCCATCCTACCTCCTTCGTCCTTCATCCTACCTCCTTCGTCCTACCTCCTTCATCCTACCTCCTACATCCTACCTCCTACATCCTACCTCCTTCATCCTACCTCCTACATCCTACCTCCTGCATCCTCCATCCTACCTCCTACGTACTTCATCCTACCTCCTTCGTCCTTCAGCCTACCTCCTTCGTCCTACCTCCTTCATCCTACCTCTTACCTCCTTCCTCCTTCATCCTACCGCCTTCATCCTCCATCCTACCTCCTTCATCCTTCATCCTACCTCCTTTATCCTTCATCCTACCTCCTTTATCCTTCATCCTACCTCCTTCATCCTTCATCCTTCATCCTACCTCCTTCATCGTCCCCTCATCTTCATCAGCAGACGATGATGCCAGCGATGAAGATGTTTTCTTTAAAGGGCCGGCGCCTGAGAACGCTGTGATGTAACTGAGGCTATCATGCTAGCATGCTAATCCTTGGTAATTAACACGAATCACAAAATTCTTTAAGTTAGCGCGTTAGCATGCTAAGACTTGCTAAACAGCACTAAACCTATGTGTTTACATGCTAACATGCTAACAGTCTGTAATTATCACTGAACAGAATCGACATTAACAGTGAGTTAGGTTAGCATGTTAGCGTTAGCATTTAATTAGCAAATAAAAAGTAATTTTTACACATTGTGTTTATGCTAATTAGCAGAGGTTAGCTTGCATGCTAAGCTAACATGGTAACATGACGGAAGGTGCATCATGGGAAACGTAGGCTCCAGTCTGTATGTCTCATTAAAAGCAACACGCTGGAACTTTTTTGGATTTTTCGGAAAGGAGAGGTTTGACAGGCGCCGGGTGTCGTGCTAGAACAGGAACTGTTCTGTAACCAGGCTCAGCAGCGTCTACGGAGACGATGGCAGAGGAGAAGAGAGCGAAGAGGAGAGAGCGAGTAAATCTGGACTTTTAGTGGTTTCGACGTTAGTTTGATCCTGAGCAATGTAATCGGAAGAAGTACTCGAGTACAGCGGTTTGTATTACTGCAGCATCATGAATGAATCCACCTCTGCAGCTGTTCACCAGCAGCTGTTCACCAGCAGCTGTTCACCAGCAGCTGTTCACCAGCAGCAGCTGTTCACCAGCAGCAGCTGTTCACCAGCAGCTGTTCACCTGCAGCTGTTCACCTGCAGCAGCTGTTCACCTGCAGCTGTTCACCAGCAGCTGTTCATCAGCAGCTGTTCACCTGATCAATGGAAACCACGATCCTGGATCCAACTTTGCAGCTGCTGAGTCTCAGCCCGCTGCATGCTCACCCTCTCCCGGCTCGGCTCGGCTCGGAGTCCGCGGGATGCAGCGGTGCATCATCCCGCAGCCCCGCGGACTGAGTCCAACATGTTCACGCACCGACCCGCAGAATCAAACTCGTGTTGTGCGCGTGCGTGTTTACTCACCGAGCAGCAGCGCAACAGGCACGAAGAAGAAGAGGCACGCGGAGTTCACCACAGATGCCATGCTGACCCGAACACGTCCGGAACTTTCAGCTTCAACCCGGAATCCCGAACTTGTTCTGCGGGGAAAGAAACCGCAGCCACACGGTCCCGGTGCTCGGTGCTGGACAAAGTGTGTCTCCCTCCGGTGTTTGCGGTGCAGCTCCGTACTCCGGTGTGAGAGCATCCAGAGTGCGCTCCTGCTGAGGGGGAGGGCGCGTCCGAGCCGGGGAGGAGGAGGAGGAGGGAGGAGGAGGAGAGTCCCGATGAGCTGCGTATAAGAAGCATCCTGAAGTCCAACAGACTTTACAAGTCAAGTCCTGCAAACACTGTAAAAACACAAAGTCTAGATTTTACAGTAAAATACCGTAAAACATGAAATATGACTGTTTTCATATTTTAAACATTTTAATGTAATTCATACAGAATAAAGCTCATTTTATATTAGAAACTGTTAAACACTGAAATAATACTTAATGGAATATTTTACAGTAAGAGACCGTGAAACGGTCATAACTTCAAAACCTTTAAATTTTATTACAGAATAAAGTATTTTATATTAGAGACTTCATTACACAGTGAAACACTAATATTTAACACCATGTTTCACCGTCATGGTTTGGCAGTTTTTCACATTTTAAAATCTGCAATAAAACATGAAACCAACAACACTAACATCCTGTTACCGTAATGTTAGAAGGAAATACACCGTATTTATTACGGTAAAATTCTGTGACCCTTTTTGTTTTTTTGTTGTTGTTTTTTGCCATAAACGGTATTTTACTGTCGTTGTTTCGCAGTTTCACAGTAAAATCTGCTTTTTTAAATATTGAATAAACGTCCTGTTACCGTAATGTTAGAAAAAGTTATTCTGTCTGTTTTTTTTATTAACAGGGCGACCTTTAATGGGTCAGAAGATCAATCTGACGGGTCGTGAGATGTTTAAATGGGAGAGTTGGACATTTGAACATGGGGACTTACGGAGACTGACTCACTTCTGGAGCCAGCCTCCGGTGGACGTTAGAGGAACTGCAGCTTGTGGCTTCACTTCAGACAAAGTTAGCAAATGTCCAACTTCACAGCAGAATTAAACATGTTTACAGCCTGGTACAAAAAACAGTTTTGGTCTCTGTAGCTAATTTCCCTGTTCATGACAACTGTACTGAGGGTGAATTTATATACAACTCACCTGTTCACATTATATTAAGGCTTAAAGTTATGCAGGGTTAAGAGCGTGGACGCTTTGACTGACAGGTGAAACAGTGACTCATCTGTGTTTTAGTGACATCTAGTGGTGAAGTTGCAGACTGCGGCTCTTTTCAGACACAAAGACACAAAAACTTTTGAGCAAATCTTTTTTTTTTTTTATTCCAAAAATGTTGAGGGTAAAAGAAACTGTAAAAGATACAACAGAGAGAGAGAGAGAGAGAGGGAAACTAAACATCCACACAAACTCAGTCTGTTTCTCACAGCAGCTCGACGACGACAAACCGCCGTCTGAACCGCGAGACGCTGCTTCAAAACTCTCCAATCAACTAAACACAGACTCTCCAGACAAGCGAACTCTTTAAACGAAGAGGTGACGGCGGGACGAACGCTCCAACGCGGGACTCCACGTCTCGTATGCGATAAGGCACTTGCTATAGACAAATCCAACGTAACAAGATTCTTAACACAACTTTGATTCTTTTTACAGTCGGCGGCGATGTGTGGTACACGTGACGCACTCTGAACTGACCTACAGGCTGACGGAGAGCGAGCGGGAATGACTTCCGAACCCAACGGAAACAAAAAAAAAGACGACAAGCGGCAGAGCAGATCGCGAACATGCTGCCACCTACAGCCTGCGAGAAGGAACTGCACGTCCATTATTCAAACATTATTAATCCAGAACGTCCTGATCAGAGAAGAAATCAGCAGTTAACGAATCAGGAGGTGAGTTATTTATTATTAACGTCTCATAACTAGTTTGACGACTCTTGAAGCGAGTATACAAGTCTTACAAATACTAAATGCTGATATAAAAAAAAGAGGGCTGACGTACAGGAGACACGGAGGAGGGTTAGGGGGAGGTTAGGGGGAGGTTGGGGGGAGGTTAGGGGCGGCGGACGGTTGCCAAACATCAAAAACATCTCAGATTTTTTTTTTCTTTTTTTTTTTTTTAACAGGTGGAATTTCTTTCCAGGCCAAAAATATTTGTCACATTTCAAACATCAATCCGTCGTCCTCTCATCTCGTTTGTGGAAACAAGGCCAGGCGGAGGAGAAGAAAAAAAACAAACTAAAACGAGATCTGTGTTTTCATCCTGAACACTTCAAACGAGTTCTGTTAACTTGTTCCTCGGTGAAACAATCGGCGGTGTCGATCTTCAGAGCGCCGCAGCCCGGCGAGGTCTCCAACCTGTTAAGAAATAACTGAAGAGGAAGTCTGAAAGAAACGAGCTCGGATGTTAACATGCTTTCTTTTTTTGTCGTTGGTTGCCGGGCTCGGCAGCGACGGTGGTGTAATCCTGCACAAAGACACGCCGATGTTTGGACCGCCGCTCGGCTTCATCAAAGGAGTGTCGGGGAGAAATGTGAGGCCGTCTGCTGAGGGGACAAAAAAGGACGAGACGGACACGGCGTCTCCTTTGTGTTCGGGGAGAGAAGCAGCAGGAACCAAAGACCTGACGGATCGACAAACAGACGAACAAAAACAGTTTGACACTTCGACTGGAGCGGCGGGGAAAGAGCTGAGCGAACCAAGTGCGAGGTTTCCGAACTCGAGTCGCCGTTGGAAGCGGACCGAGGCGTCCCGGGCCGTGGTTAGTGGTTGACGAGGCCCTGCAGCATCATCATCAGGCGCCGCGCCCTCTTGCTGAGCGGGCTGTGCGGGTCCTGCTGCAGGAAGGTGAACAGCTTCGGCCGGACCTGGGCCAGCACGGCGGCCATGTGGTCTCTCGTCAGCGGGTCGCCGTGGTCCAGATTCATCACGGCGTCCTCCAGGTAGCTGCAAGGAGGGAGGACGGAAAACAAAGTGTTAGAAGTCAAAGAGCTGCAGCAGCACGAGGAGAACTTTGTGTTTGGACCCGTGAAGCAGCTGCAGGCGGAGAGGTCGCCTCGTGTCTGAATGTCAGACGGCGTCCTCGATCACCGACCTGGCTGCCGGCCCGTTGTGTCAATGTGCGCTCTGTGTGTTCACTCAGAAATTGAGTTGCGCTGCCGTCACCTGCGTCCCCCCGCTCGTCCTCGTCCTCACTACGTTTAACTCGTCTGTTAATTGTTTCAGTCGGACATCTGCTGGTCAGACTGTCCAGCGGCGCTCTATTTCTGTCCGCACCTCGCCGTCTTTACAGTCTTTTAAACGACCGTTCATCTCAGTGCTCGTCTGGACACAAGCCAGAGATCCACACACACACACACACACACACACACACACACACAGTTTAACTCTTTCTAAACACGTTAAGTCGCCGTGTTCACGTTCGCTCTGCTAACAATCAACCATTCTTAACGAGTTAACGGACCTCAGATAAAACGAGACGTTAAGAGTAAACGTTGTTCCCGTGCTCCGTCCTGGTGAAGCCTCGGACTGAACCACGCCCCGCTGCCCTCACCTCGCCCTCTCCAGATGGCACACGGCGGCACCTGAGGCCCGTATTAGCAGCTGCACAGTAAAGGAGGAGGAGGAGGGACGCCGGGATTCGAGGGTTTCTCTGAGGACACAGCACGAACACAGAAAGAACAGAACGATCGAAAATCTGCCGAGCTATCGGCTCTTGAACGTCTGCGCTCCCCGGACAGCCATGCAGCGAGGATACAGACGGAGAGCCGGGTGGCGAGGTCAGCGGTTTACCGCCGCTTAGCACACGGGAGACGAGCAGTAACGGACGCACGGTGATGAGACGGGAGAGCGCGATGTGATGAAACAGGACGAGGGTCACGTTTATCCGACAGAGCTTTTTATTCCTCAGCTTACGGCCGACACACTTTTGTTGAGTGTTTCGTGTAGGTGTGTTGTCGCCTGGAGAACAGTGAATGTTGGACATTAACGAGGACGGTTGATCACCTGATCTTGAGCTCCGAGCGGGTGCTGAGGTTGGAGCTGAGCTGCTGGATGAGCGACAGCAGCACGGGCTGGCTCAGAGGACACGAGTGCTGCCCGAACACCTGCTGGGAGTCGATGGTCTCGCACACGTACAGGACCAGGTTCAGGTCGGTCGCTGACAGAGCCTGAAGGAGGAAGAAGAGTTAAAACAAAAGCATGATGTGTGTGTGTGTGTGTGTGTGTGTGTGTGTGTGTGTGTGACCTGCTGGAAGGCCTGGTTGAGCTGGCCCTGCTGCAGCAGCTGCAGGATGTTGGCCTGCTGCGTCTGGTAGTCGAGGTGCGCCGTGGGGACGGGCGTGCCGGCCGCCGACCTCATCGCCTGCATGATGCTGGAGGTGACCGCCGCCTGCTGCTCCTTCATCGCCAGGCTCACCTCGCCTTTGACGATCCGCTGCACGTGGCTAAGAATAGACTCCTGCAAACTGGGTGGAGGTGAGGGGTGAAGGGCGGAGGAAGAGGGACACACTTTAAACCTCTGAGCTGCTGAAGCATCCTGTAATATCGTCTGTACGACGGCGGCCGGCGTTTCTAAACTTCCAGCCGGCCGCCGTCGTGCTCGACAAATCTATAAACTCCAGAGGCCGTGGAATTAATTGCGGAGGGAACGAGAGACTGGATCGAATTTACGTTCTTACATCAGCCCGAGGATTAAGCTTTGCTTGTTTTCTGCTGGATGGAGCCGGGCTCCTGCTGACGTGCAGATCTGATATTCAAAATATCCGATCGATGCTCGCCGATCAATCAGCAGGATACTGTTCAACATTTCTGACTGTGCACCTCGTGTTTGTTTTTAGCCGTGCGTGTGATCGATGAGCGGACAGCTCGGATACGTACTTTCCCACCATCATCTGGATCTGGTGCTGGACCTCCGCCCGGACGTTAGCCGTGATGTTATTGGCCAGCTGATCGGTGGAGCTTTGGAAGCCGTCGATCATCTGCTGGAGCTGGCCGATCATGGGGTCGCGTGTCTCCTGCTCCCTCTGCTTCCTGTTCTTCATGTGAGTGTCCAGCTGCTGGATGTCTGCGAGGAGGAAAGAGTGGACACGATGTGGTCAGAGACAAACGGCACCGAGCGCAGAAAGACCGACGAAGAAAGTCGAGGAGATTCCTCAGGACGACGTTAGCGGAGAAACAAGACGTCATGTAAAATGTGGAACGAGTCTCGAGCTGCTGATCTATCGGGCGCTGTTGGAGAACTCCAGACCGGTCTTGTAGCAACCGCGCTTCACCTGAAGAACCTTCCAGAACATTAAATATCTAAAGCTGCATTCAGACATTTATGCCGAGTGGAACGTCGTCTGTTTTGGATGCAGCGTCGTGGGTGATGGTGGAGAAGTTGACTCTGATCTGAACTGACTTTATTTCATGAAGCAGCTTCTGAATCTGAGTCTGACTGAAATTTACGCTGCAAAATACAAGCACGAAGAAGTTTAATCTGGTTTGTGTCCGATGGGTTGAGAGACGGCTGTGGTTACGTTCAACACAGAGACACATCGCCACAGGGCCTGGTCTCTGTCTCGTCTCGGTCTTTGTCTTGGTCTCTGGACTACAACACTGACATCACAGCACATTTCCATCCTCGACGTTTCAAGAACTAATTTATTTCAGACTCTTTCGTAACGTCGTCTCTGGTTCTGATCATTTGTCCTCATTGTGAGGAGCAGAACTGAATTTCTATTTATTGCTCTAAAACCCTCTGAAGGGTTTGGAAAGCTCGGAGGACTAACGGTGAGCGTCTCGTCCTCCGTGCTCATCTGGACGGCCTTGGAACACGGCGGAATAAATAAACTGCTTCTCAACACTCATCATCATCAGCGGCGGCGGCGGCGGCCTGCTTTAGTCGTTACAAAAGCTGTCCCTGAGCTTTATTTTGAAAGGGAAGGTTTTTTTAATTAGATAAACATGGCACAAAGATTTCAGAGCGGAGATGGGAAGCAGAGCCACCAGAACATCTCTGCGTCTCCGCGTCCACAGGACAGATGCTCTGTTCTGTGACGTGGCGTTGCGGCCGCCTTACACTCTTGCGTGCCCTGCTTGAAGCTGTCGTTGATCTGCTGGAACATGGACTGGCAGCCCCTCTCGAACACCGGCAGCACGATGCTCTGGAAGGCGTCTTTGTACGCCGCCTGGATCGGCCCCTGCATCGCTTCGGCCGCCGCTCGCCCGATGGCGTCCGTCGTGTTCTGCGGGAGAAAGCGAGGTCAGAAAGGTGAGAGAAAGGAGAGGAGGAGATGAAGGAGATGAAGGTTCAGACGTCTCACCTTTGATTTGACCACCTTGGTGACGTTCTCCTTCAGGGTGACCTCCACGGCCGTCAGCTTGGCGGCGATGGTGTTGTTCAGCTGACCCGTCACCGGCTCCAGACTCTTGGAGATCGCTGCGGAGGAGAAGATAATTAACAAGACTGATTAGCAAGAAGTCCCTTGTAATTAGGCGTGAGATCAAGGCTGGAGGGGAAAGAGAGACGGGAACATGGAGGGCAGGAGAGGAAACATCTCTCTGAAGACTTCTTAATTTTAGTGTCGCAGTCCAACAAACACGTCAGATGACTTTATTATGTCTAATTCATTTTGGGCCTCGGATGATCTCAAGCATTAAGATTAAAGAACGCTTTCATTTATTGATGTGAGGCCTGGTGTGCACTCTGAAGGCTGCATGAAGACGAGCAAAACAACAAACAGCAGGTAGATTTACTCTGCAGCGTTCAGGTCCGTCCTCCACTTCAGATTTTTCTGGTTCACGTGCATCTAAATATGTAAATACAATCAGGAGAAACTCAGCGAACCTCTGATCACGTCACCTTTGGCTGCTGCCTCCAGCCTGCACACTGAAACTCTTCAGATGATCCAGAACGTGGCGGCTCGCCTGCTCCTCGATCATGGAGCTCCTCTGTCGACCTGCGGCAGCCACGTTAAACTCAGATCTCTAACGCTGACTACAAAGCAGTCTCTGGTTCTTGATCGTCCTCACACAGACAGATGTTACCTCCTCCTGGCTCTGCCACGTGTCCTCTCAGGACAGTCCAAACTTTTCTGTCTGTTGTTCCCCGTTGGTGGAACGTCCTACCAGTTCCTACAGATCAGGGGCGTCCCTCTCTACCTTCACAGACCTCCTGAAGACCTCCAGCTCTTCAGAGAGGACCTCCTCTACAACACTACCAACAGCTGGACATGACACATCTGTCCTCTACAGCTGGACATGACACATCTGTCCTCTACAGCTGGACACGATACATCTGTCCTCTACAGCTGGACATGACACATCTGTCCTCTACAGGTGGACACGACACATCTGTCCTCTACAGCTGGACATGACACATCTGTCCTCTACAGCTGGACATGACACATCTGTCCTCTACAGCTGGACATGACACATTTGTCCCTCCTCGTGTGCACGGACTGTTTCTCTCTGTAAAAACGTCGCCAGCTGAACAGAGCTGACTTCTTCTTTCACTGTTTTTAATTGTTTGAGATGTTCTGCAGTAAAGCCGAGTCATCAGCATCGATCTCCCCTCAGGGCGTCGTCCTGATTCCAGCTCCGACTCTTTGTGCCAAATGTAAAATCGATTCATCGATAACCGATGGATCCCTTTGAGAAATAAAACATTTAAGAAATAAAAGGTCCAAACTTTTTTTTTTGTTTCAGCTCCGACACTTCTCTTCTTAATCAAAGTACAAATCAATGAATCGAGAAACTGATCAACAGATTTGTTGTTTGCTAGTTTCAAACGTGCCTCAGTGTGTGTGAGGGGTCACATGACACGCCATCACTGACGGAGCGTAAAGGCGCCGCGGTCACCGGAGCTGATCGCACCAGACAGGAAATCCGACAGTATCAACGTGATAAACTTCCGCCCCCTTTCAAAATAAAACACAATACGCAGTTCATGTAGCTTATCACAACTTCACATCAACGTTACGTCATGACCGGTGGCACCCGGTGATCAAAGATCGATCAAAGAGTCTCAACATGAACGATGAGAGACTGATTGTTGAAGTGGAACAACACACAATCATTTATGACACAACAGATGCTTTTTATAATCTCCTCCACGTTGTTGTTGTTTTCTTTATACACAGTTTATCGCGGGGTCTCGCGTGAACACGGCCGGCTCGCTACCCTGCCAACACGCGCCCCGTGTGAGTCCCCAGTAACGCGGCTAACACCGACTTATCTAACAGACACCACAGGGCGCGGTGGCGAAGTGAGGTGGTTGGGATTTCACCGTTGGAAGCGCCGAGCAGATCGAGCTGACAGGAAGTCAGACACATGAATTTCAAAATAAAAACACCCTGTGCAAGCTTGATTTTTTTTTTTTCCTTTGAGGTTTTGAAGCGGCACGACGTGATCAGAGAAGGTTAACCGATCATCGATCAGGACTCCTGAGTTTCTCTCCGATAGGTAAGAGACAATCCTGATGTTGATGTCACGGTGTCAGTTTGTCTGGGAGGAGCAGGAGAAGTTGGAGGTTCAGCTGGAGGTGGAGGCGGTGTGGAAAGACTGTCCAGCCTGGGATGGTTCAACAGCACCATCATGTGGTAACAAGTGTGAACGGCTGTGTGTGTGTGTGTGTGTGTGTGTGTGTGTGTGTCTCACTTTGCGGCACCGTCTTCTTCATCTCCTCTCGCAGCACTTTGTCCATCCTGTTGGTGAGCGCCGAGCCGAGGGCGTGGCCGAGCTGCTGGCCGAGCTGCTCCTGGAGCTGCTGCTGGTGGTTCTGACTCTCGGCCAGGACTCGCTCCAGGCGGCGCTCTGAGGTCGGGAAGAGTCAAGGCTCACGGGAACAAGAAGGTGTTTTATCTGTACCGTGTGGCCTGAGGCAACCTACCGTCCTCGCTTTAGTCCAAACAACGCAGGCTGGAAAGATTCAAATGGATTTTTGAACAGTGGCTCTGCAGCCTGAAAGTTTGACGGGAGGTGGAAACACAAACGTCTGAAGGATACGTTCTTGCTCCTGGTGGCTGGTCAGGACGTGCTCCACCTGAGCCATGATGGAGCTCTGCATGGCTTCGATCTGTCCACGCAGTTCGGTTAACTCCCTCTGCTGGCTGCGCAGGAGCATCAGCAGCTCGTCCTGGACTTCTGCATTCATCTGCAGCGAGGAGCAGACGATGATATAATAAGTACCTGAGAGCTTGGTTTGACAGTTTGGCGTGCAAAGACGGTTTTGTGAACTCACCTGAGCAGAGTCTGTTTGCCTGGACTGAGACGATTCACTGAGGAGGAAGAAGAAAACATCATCACTGCGACCAACTCAACTACATTACAAATCTCTTATTTTGATAGTTGACAGGAAGAGCAGTCAAAATAACTGGAGGATCCCGAGGCGTTCCCAGGCCTGACGGGCTCTGTCGAGCCTCCAGCAGGTTCTGGGTCTGCCCCAAAGGAAGGCACCCAGGTGCTCCATCTCACGCTCAAACTCAAACTCCATCACTTGGGGCAGCAACTCGCTCCCAACAATCCCAGACGTTGCAACTTCCGTCCATCAGTCAACACCTACAACAACTCCACTTCAATAACCTCTGCTTCATTTCTGCCGTGCTCTGACATACCCGTCATCTTTCTTGGTCTTCCTCTTTAGTTTTGGCGAGCCTCGCGGTGACGTCTTCCAGTCCTTGACGGGAAGTCTGTGAGAAGAGCGAGAGCCGCAGTTCCCCGTGGACGACGCCAGGCTGGCCACCTCGTCGTCGGGGTCGCTGTGTGAAATGAAGAAAGAGTTAGACGGCTGCTGTAGCAGAGCGCACGCCACATGTTCCATCATCATCATCATCATCATCGTCGTCGTGTTACCTCTGCTCTCCGCCGGCGTCCTGGCTGTCACTCTGCTGCAGGTGATAGGAGCGTCGATGGTAAGGAGAGCTCAAGTGTCTGTCCTTCGACTCCTCTCTTGAACTGCAACACAGTAAGATCCACACACAGGTCAGTCGTCTGACGTGTCCCACAGGTAAAACGTGTTTGTCCAGATTCTTACCAGTCTCCAAGACCGTTGTCCCTGAGACTGTTCCTCGTTTCTCGAGTGATGTCGGGCGCCGCCGGCCACGGTGTGTGGCTAACGCCGCCGTCTGACGAGCCTCCTCCGACGCCGGGGTTCTCCTGCGATAAGGCGTTCTCCAGCAGAGACGGGGTGTGACTGAGTCTGGGCTCCGACTCTGCCGCTCCGCCCACCGGCCCGTCGGCGCCCCCGAGTTCGAGCGGCAGCAGGCTGAGACTGAACACACGATTTATTTATTTAAACTTTGACTTGGTGGACGGGTCAATGTCTTTTCAACGTGTAATCAACGCACCTGTTGTTGTTGGCCGTGCGCGGCGAGGTGAGCAGGTGCAGGGCGGACGCCGCCGAGGCCATGCTGTCCGTCTGCAGAGCGGACAGAGGTAAAGGCTCCAAGCTGGACACCAGCCCGCGCTGCAGCTGCAGCGTCTGGGACGCGATCTCCGGCATGTCCTGGGACATGGCCGTGGAGGCCGAGGAGATGACGTCGGGGGAGCGGGCTCTGGTCGGCGAGGCCAGCGGCGGCAGGAGGGGAGAATCCAGAACCTGAGGGCTGTCCAGCGCCAGAGGACCACTAGGGGACGCTAAAGCCTGGAGAAGGAGACGAGGTCAGTTTGAGCATTAAGAGGCCGGTTAAAGCAGGAGAGGACGGCGGGTCGTACCTGGAGGTTCTCCAGCCCGGGCAGCAGCACAGCAGAGGCAGCTCTCGGGCTGCTGGTGGAGGTGGACAGTGCCAGGCTGGTGTTGCTGCTGCCGCTGTTCTCGGCTCGGTTTGGACTCTGACTGACCTCGTCCAGAGTTCTGCACACGATAACACAGACAGGGAGACACGTGACCAGAGGAGAGGGAGGCGGAGACACGAGCTGTGTGTGCTTCACGCGCCGCTCACTTCATGACGACCTTCTGAACTCACCTGTTTGTGGAGTCCGAGTTGCTGCTGATCGCCGTGACGATGGTCAGACTGCTGGCGCTGCTGCCGGGAGAAGCCGGAACCTGCGGGGCGACATTTACATGCTGCGTGATTTCCTCTGAGGACGGAGGCAGAAAAAGACAAACTGAGCGCCAGATAACCAGCGAGACGAAAAGTTATTTCCAGATCTGGTCTGAACGTAAGGCGCCAAGTCGGAGCTAAGTCAATGCCAGACCAGAAGCGTCTCTCCACACAGCTGATTCAAAATAAAACATCTGTGCAAACTTCGATCGTAAAAACGCAGCATATCTACATGTTTAGAAGCACATACACCAGAAACATCATCAAATCTGAACGGACTGCGACGTGACGGAGACGTGCCCGGCACGAGGTCCAGCTCTGTCCTGGGGGAATCGAGGCAGAGGAGGACGATCATGAACAACTCCTCAGATATATTTTATTTTCCGCCTCGTGTCTGTGAGCTGCTGTAACAAGTTAATTTCTCTTTGAGAGTATCAATAAAGTCTGTCTCATCTCATCTCGACATGCCTTCCTGGAGTGAGTCACATTAACGGTGGAAATCTCGGAGCCGTGACAAACTTTAGTTTGACCTTGGTCTAAACTCAACCGACTGAAGATGAAGCACTTCGTCAGACCGTCCATTAACGGGCTTTTGTCCGCTGAGCGCCGACACGTGGGAGGAAGATCTATTCAGCAGGTGAGACATCGCAAGCTGATGAACACAAAACGTCTGGATTCATTCAGCGTTTGTGAAACTCAGACATCGACCAGACAGGCAGCCGTTTGAGGCTTGTTGAGCGTTTCCTACCGAAGTGCTCGGCGTCATGAAGGCGTCGGGAGTCATCAGCTTGGGCATCGCCCCGCCGCCGGCACCCGAGTTTGTCAGGAAGTCGGTGGGAGCGGGAAGCGACGGGATCTTCCTCAGGTCGGTCTGGGAGCCGTTTCCTGATTCTTTGTCGGAGCTCTGGTCGGTGAGATGATCCGAAAACCCTGCTGGACACGCGACACAGAGAGACACAGAGAGAGGACTTCGTTTGAAACACAGAGCGGACTCACTCGACATGAACACGCGACGCCTGCACCGAGCTTCACTCACCAAAACCATCCTGAGAGTCCGAGTGTGGCAGGAACACGGCAGAGCTGGAACCAGAGTGAGGCTGAAACCAGATCTGAACGTCCTGCAGACTCCTGAAGACAGACAGACAGACAGACAGACAGAAATATCAAACTAATTATCAAGATGAACCTGTGCACACCTCATCCTCATCATGTTGACTTCAGTTCTTAACGAGCAAACCAATAAAATCTGATCTTTAGCGTGTGGAACTCTTTCAAAATAAAACTCCTTCATCTCTCAGTTCATGACTTTCATAATAAAACTTCATCTCTCAGTTCATGACTTTTCCTAAAATGTGTTTATTTATCGTAAACGTACTTGGTGTGGACGCAGTAGAGTTTAATTTGGATCCCAGACTTGGACTCGGTGGGACCTTGAGCACCCTCTGAAAGAAAAAAAACAAACATTCATTAGCATCGACGCTGCTACATTTTTAATTCAGCCGCATCTCTAGAACAAGATACGTTGCTCCAAACGAGTCACCTGTCGTCAGGCTCTCGCTCTCCTCCTCGGCCGGCAGGACCTCGGTGTGTCGCAGTCGGCTGTGAGCGACGTCGCGGACCCCGAAGCTGAGCACGGGGTGGGTGACCAGGAACTCTGACACTGCCGTGAAGGTGGCCTTGCCTTTGTCCAGGTCCTGCCGCAGCTCCATCACGTACAGAACCTGCCGAGAAAACAACGCACGGGTGAAGCCAGTAACGTGGAGAGGAAGGAAGCAAAGTCCAAGACCAGGTGAGAGTCTGATGAATGTTTGAAGGAACAGTGTGTCAGATATTTACTGAACACGAGGTGACGTCAGAGATTAAAGAAACATGCTCTGTACAAATTCATCGTAACGCTTCCAAAGACTCGACCTCCAACACCGCTGTGAGAAGTTACAAAGTCATCGAGTTCATCATGATCGTCGTCAGTAAACACGTTTGGAGACGGAGGCTGCTTTCCCGACTGACCACATCACGGCTGTGTGCGTTCACCTGACAGAAAGATGTAAGAAATTAAACGGTGGCTGACCTTCCTCTGTACGTCAGTGAGGATGAGATACTCTGCAGAGAGATCCAGACTGGCCTTCAGACCCGGCAGAACCGAGGAGTTGAACAGATCCGGAGAAAACCTGAAAAACAAAAAAGACGAGTCAGTGCAGCACGAACACAACGCACACGTGTAAGTCAGACTCACAGTGACGCAGTGAAGACTGACCTGATGGTCTGCAAACAGGTCCAGGAGACAGTGCACCACATTTTCAACTCCTGGTTCTGATCTGCTCCGGTTATCAGGAACCGCCAGAAAGGAACCCTACGAGAGAGACAGAGAGACGAGTTAACGGGCCACCAGTCAAACAGCAGCTTCACGTGTGTGTGTGTGTGTGCGGTGTTGTACTGACTCCGGGTCCTGCCTCTTGTGGTTGTCACAGAACAGAAGGCAGGAGAGGGGGCGTCCGCCGTGAGGCCGCAGCTCATGAAGACATCTGGACAACAAAGAGACGAGTGTAAATCCACAGAGGAGACACAGAGAGGTTTGTGGGTGAGAGTCGTCTCCTCGGTTACCTCGGCTTGTCCTGTCCACCTTCGATGTAGATCTGCCAGAACTTGATGTATCCGTCATGGCTGGCTGTGGCTAACACCGTCCCGTCCGGAGACAGAGCTCCTTCGCTGACTCGCTGTGAGAACACACAGTCAGTTCAAGATATCGACCGTCTTCAGTCAAACGTGTCCTGCGTGGTCGTCATGGTTTCATCCTCACCTGAGTGTGTCCCTTCACCGTGATGAGGCCTTCTTTCAGGTCCGCGGCATCGACGGGCCAGCTGCTGTTGTTGGCTCGCAAGACTTCCAGGTCCCACACCTCAGCCTAGACGGAGCGGAGGACAAAATCAGGACAAGTTTCTTCTTTTGTAACAAAGACAGCGTGTAGGACAAGCGTCCAGTACCCGGTCTTCATGGAGGAGAGCTAACGTCTGGCTGGTGTCGTCCTGGTTCTCCTCGTTGTCGTCCTGGATGAACGGGCACCAGATGAGGCGGCGGTGGGAGTTCAGCGGGGCGTCGTCGGGCCGCCGGATGTGAACCACCACCTGATCACTGAAGGGGAGGACGGGTTAAGGAAAGGACCATTTCATGACTGACTGACTGACACACACTCTCCTCAACACGCGTCAGGATACAGTATCTTGCTTCCAGTGCAGGTGAGCTGCCACACCATCAGGTTTCCAGCTTCATCTACGCAGCCCAGCAGGGAGGAGTCGAGGTGGGCGAAGGCCAGGTCTGTGACGGCTCCGGTGAAGCCCTTCAGGAGCGAGCGCTCCGTGAACCCGACGCTCAGGACGCGGATCATCGCGTGGTTGTTGGCTCCTGGAGGAGAAGACGTTCAAAGATCAAACTCGGCTCACGTTAATTCAATGTTTTTAAGACCTCCGTCAGAGAAAAAAAGAGACAACTGAGAAGCTGCGACAGAGTCGTGAGGAAGTTTCATGCGGGATTCAACCTCCTGATGGTTCCTGACACGAACACCTCACTTTGTTCTTATCTTCCTCCAAACACCATCACGGCCCATCCACTAACTAGCAACTGTGACTGGCGATACGGAAAAGATAACAGGAAGAGAGAAGGAAACGTCGCCTGATAGTAGATTAATCAGACAAGTACTTGTTACAGGACGATGCAGAAACGGATCTAAAGACGGACAGCTGTTAATAACAAGTAAATTGGATCGATAAAGTCGATCTTATCTCAGACATGACTCTGTGTCAAATTCAGTCAGTGCGAACATCAAATATCTTCAGTCATCTTCCAGAACTGTTTCTCCTCGTCAAGGTCGCGGTGGGCTGGACCTGATCCAAGCTGATAGTGAACAAGACGCGAGGCTAGGGACGGGCGATATGGACTAAAAAATGTATCCCGATAATTTCTGGTATTTATCACGGTAGCGATAAATAAACATCAATTCAGCCTAATCTATCCGACTATGAATCTGTCACCAAAACAATACTATGAATCTGTCACCAAAACAATAATAAAGGCTCGGGGAGCTGGTGGTGGGCGTGTCTATACCTGCTGAATGTCAGATTTAGAAGCTGGTACATGAAATTAACAAAGTGAGAACACACACACACACACACACACACACACACACACACACACACACAAGTAGATGATCAGAGTTTAGTCCGTGAATCCACCTGGATAGTCTCTATTTCAGAGACATGTCAGGCTGTCTGTGGAGGTTTGACCGATCTGAGTGTCAGATTGGCGGCCGGAGCTTGAGGAAAGGGCTCCTCGCCATGAGGAAAGGGCTCCTCGTTGTGAAAAAAAAGAGCTCCTCGCCACGAGGAAAGGGCTCCTCGCCGCGAGGAAAGGGCTCCTCAATGCCCGGCGTATCTGCTCCGCCTTCTGCTATGTTTGTCAATGTGCATGTTGGGCTGCGAGTGTGTCGCGCACATCAATCAATTGGAATTTATCGTTTTTATGGTGGGATGACATATTGTTACGTTATGTTTTTGACGATATATTGTGAACGATGACATATCGCACACCCCTATGCGAGGCAGATCCTGGACGAGTTTTTAAATCACCGTTTTGAAATCAGGTTGTAACACAGCACACGCATTATAAACAACATCCACTGTACTTATACCCCGACTGTCACTCTGCAGGACGCTCACCTCTGATGGCGTAGGCCAGGAAGGAGTTGGACACGGCGATCAGCCTGCCGTAATAATACTTGTGCTCCCAGTCGTACTTGGCAACCGGCTGAACCTTCACCTGAAAGAATTTAGAATAAATCATCACCCACAGCTCTTATAAACTTGAAGGACAGCAGCTGCACTGTCTCATGTCGTTCCACCGTCAGAGGTCGGCACTGCTCTGCGGGCGTCTCACCTTGTTGCTGCCGCGAGCTTTGCTGTTGATGCTTGAATCTTGACTTGCCACGATCTCCACGTTGTTGGAGGTGATGGGGATGCAGGTGGAGCCGTCGTCACCAGAGAGGCAGCTGATGTTTGAGCACACACACACACAGAGTCTTACACACACGTCCACTCTGATTAAAATAAACTGCACACACTTATCACCGCGTGCACTCACATGATCTGAGGCTCCTGCGCGCTGCTCATGTCCGTGGAGATCGGTCTGCTGGAGTCCGTCATGGAGGTCCGGTCGGTGCTGCCCAGGAGGCCGGCGGCTCCCAGCAAGCCGTTCAGCTCTCCGTTAAAAGACGGCATCCTTGGACCGTCACTCGACTGTGCGTCTGAGGAGAGACGTGAACCAAACGTTAAATCACAGACAGCAGAGAGCTCATGTGATCGCCAGGTTAGCTCGGTCGTTTTTTATCATTATCAAAAGGATACCTGCCACGTAGAGCTCTGGAGACTGTGATCCAGGCTTTTATTAATACGAGACTGGATTACTGCAACTCGCTTTACTTTGGCCTGGACCGCTCACTCCTACACCGCCTGCAGCTGGTACAGAACGCTGCTGCCCGTCTCCTTACCAGCAAACGCAGGCGTGACCACATCTCCCCTGTCCTGGCGTCACTACACTGACTCCCGGTTTGTTTTTAAAGCTCGTAACGGCTCAGCCCCCCAGTATTTAACCGAGCTTCTTCATATCCACACCCTGCCAGAACTTTGAGATCCTCGAGTCAGCTGCTACTGGTCGCCCCTAAAACAAAACTGAAAACCAAAGGTGACCGAGCCTTTGTGGCAGCGGTCCCTCGGCTCTGGAATAACTTGCCCTGGCACATCCGATCTGCTGGATCATTTGAGGTTTTTAAATCCTCCCTAAAAACACTTTCTCCCTGGCTTTTAACTAGGGATGTAACGATACATCGTGCCACGATTAAAATCGGCACAAATGCGTGACGACTCGCATCGGTTGACAGAAAAAATGAATCGCGATTCTTGGCGAATGCGAGAGAAGTAGGATATGTTCTTTTTCGTCTTTTTTTAAAATTAGAAATAGGTTACGTTGTGGCTGCAGCTTCCACTGCCGCGTCTGCCTGTCTGTGTCACACACACACACACACACACACACACACACACACACACACACACACACACACACAGTAGTGGTAATCGGCGTCAGGCCTGACTGTACCGTAAATGATACCATAACACAGACCCTCCAGGAATTCACGATGTTGCGATTTGCAACTTCAACGCAACTTCAGTGAATCCCCGTGAATTCAGGGGTGTTGCAATTTTAACCAATCACTGCAACTTCCGCGCAGTCTGCCCGGGGGATTAAACTCGGGTCAGGGACGGCCGCACCGTGCGGGAGGATCCCCTCATGGGACCTCTCCCCGGCGCTGGCTGGCCCCCGCCGGGCGCATTTCCTCCGAGGCGGTGCCGCGACCGGCTCTGCGTTTACAGCGCCCGGACCTCGCCGTTTCCCGGGGCCGTGGACTCTCATTAAAGGGTTAATGAGCTATCATCTTGTTGTTTTTATTTTCAGTTAGCTCATACTTCAAGCTGAAAGGTAATGGTCAGATCAGCTGCTTGCTGGCAGCCCTAATAAGAACACAAACTGTTTGAGAGTTTCTGTAAAGAGAGATTTTTTTCCTACAAATAAAGATAATTTTATTTGGTCAGAATTTGTCTGTAGCTAATTTTGATTTAAAAAAAAAATCGTGAAAAAATCGTATCGTCAACAAAAAATCGTGACTCGAATCGAGTCGTGAGTTGAGTGTATCGTTACATCCCTACTTTTAACCAAGTTGAAGTATCTTAGCATTTATCTTCTGTAATCATGGTATTATATGTTAATTATATGTATCAACCTGTACAGCACTTTGGGCAACCTCAGTTGTTTTTAAATGTGCTTCATAAATAAAGTTGATTAAATATTTGAGTGTTAGAAACGAAACATCAATGAGGTTATGACGATCATAAACAGCTGAAGAAAAGCAGATTGTGGCAGAGTAAATAAATCAGAAAATACGCTGCAGGGATGAAAAATATGAATGAATGTGAAATATCTGACATCGATGTGATCGTTTAGAGTCAAATAATGTTAAAAAACAAGCAACAATCAAGCGATGCAATTGGTCAACTCAACATCACACCGTACTCATGACTGAGAACATGAAATATGTGAAAATAAATATGAATAATTCAACTGTAAGTCGACGTTCAATAAAGAAATCCATCTGAATTTCATCTGTCCGTTTTATTTAAGATGGTGATTACATCATCGCAGTGAGCTGCCGTCATCACGGCCGTGCCAGTAACGTTAACGTAACGTTAAAGCACACGTCGAATGTTGGATTGTTCAATTTAGAAGAACCTGAACCAGGTAAATCAAATCAGAGCGAGTAAACAAAGTCTGGAGGGAGAAACGCTCCCGGAACAAAACAGACGTGCCTGGTTAAGTCAGCGTTAAGTCAGAGGAGAGATTTAATCTGACGCCTTTAAAGGTCCGGTGTGCACAAGTCAGTGACATCTAAAGTGGATTGGATCTAGTGGTGAGGCTGCTGAAGACGCCCAAAGATCACCTGTGAACCTGAGGCGGGCTGAATGACGGCTGCTTTTTGTAGCAGGCTGTAAACATGTTTATTTCTGCTGTGAAGTTGGACATTTGGACATTTGGACATGGGCTCGTGTTGCTGCTGCACGTTGCTCGTGTTGCCACTGCACGTTGCTCGTGTTGCCGCTGCACGTTGCTCGTGTTGCCACTGCACGTTGCTCGTGTTGCTGCTGCACGTTGCAGTCTCTTGCAATGTTTCCATGCTGTTTTGGTTTTGTCTGTTTCTCACGGTTGTATTTGTGAACATATTGAATCCAAAATGCTCCACACAGCTGATTTCAAGCTGCTCGGTGCGTCCTCCGTTTCTTCCCTCGCTCCGTACCTACGTAGTGACGTGAGTCACCTGACTTGACGCCTGACGTTGAACAAATGAATCACAAACCAGTGACTTTATTTAAGATAACGTAGGAAAAAGAAAACACATCCAGTGACTTTATTTAAGATAACGTAGGAAAAAGAAAACACATCCTACTTCTCTCGCATTCGCCAAGAATCACGACTGTCAACCGGTGCGAGTCGTCACATCTGTACCGATTGTTAATCGTGTCACGATGCATCGTTACGTCCCTAGTTTTGAGTTTTGAGTCAAAACAAGAACAAACACAAAACACACAAAGTGTCTCCTGCTCACTGCTACACTAACTGATGCAGTGATTTAATACACCAGACTATTAATTATCTCGTTATCACAGCTGGAATAAAATGTATGTATGTATGACCCTTTAGGGCTTCCGTAATAATTTGTCTGTAGCTCATTTTGATTAAAATAAATCGTATGATGAGCTGAGTATCGTTACATCCCTGATTAATTACTGCAAACATGAAACACACCTGAAGCTTTGACCTACACAAACTGTGTCAGAGGCTACACCTGGGTTTGCTCTCCTACATCTTCCCGCCTTTACTCAGACCCAGTTTCACCGTGAAAGTCCCGGGATTGACCCGAGTGGACCCGAGTGGACCCGGGTTAAAGCTACAAACAAACAAACACACCTGGACCGAGCCGAGCTGCGCAGTTACGGAGGCTAATGGAGCTAATGCTCGTTAGCAGCCGCTGATGGATGAAGTAACGTCAGGGTAACGTTACGGTAACGTCAGGGTAACGTTACGGTAACGTTACCGTAACGTCAGAGTAACGTTAAGGTAACGTCAGAGTAACGTCAGGGTAACGTTACGCAGGTGACAGTGTGGGACGGATACAAACATTGCGCCAGCAGCCTGAGCCGCGAGCTAACTGTTAGCTCCCGCTTCAGCGGATAAAACACCGACTCCCAGACGCAGTTAGCGGGTCACCGTGCCCGAACCCGCCCCCGGTGCACCGATTATTGATTAAATATTTTATCTGCGTGTGTTTGAGTTCACTTATCCTCAACACTACCGGGCTAACTGCAACTCCAGCTCGGCTAGCCGCGCGCTAAACTCCCGCTAGCATCCCCGTTAGCATCCCGCGGCCTACCTCATCCCCGCGCTTTCCTGCCGGGCCCCGGGCCGAACTTACCGGTGCCGTTGCCGGGCCGGTCGAGCTTGAGGATGTCCCGGAGATGCTGGGTCGCACCCTCGATGTCTATGTTGGAGTTGGACGCCATGTGTGTGTGTGTGTGTGAAGGGGGGAGAGAGAAAAGGGGGAGAGCGGGTTCGTTTAAAGGGGGAGAGACGCGACGCTGTCACTGTCCCTCACCCACAGCAACCGGGTAAACTTCCGCTGGGTCCGCGCACGTTAAAGGCGTCCGACTCTGTCAGCTCGTTGGTTCCTACCTCAGCTGTGCGATGGAGGGGGAATATAAATAATGTCACCCTCTGCTCTGTGTATGTGTGTGTATATATATATATATATATAAGAAGAGAAGAGTCACAGAGGACATCAAGTTTGATTGTCTGTCTCTCTCTCTGTCTGTCTCTCTGTCTCTCTCTCTGTCTGTCTCTCTGTCTCTCTCTCTGTCTGTCTCTCTCTGTCTCTCTCTCTGTCTCTCTCTCTGTCTGTCTCTCTCTGTCTCTCTCTCTATCTCTCTCCCTCTGTCTGTCTCTCTCTCTCTGTCTCTCTCTCTCTCCCTCTGTCTCTCTCTCTCTCCCTCTGTCTGTCTCTCTCTCCCTCTGTCTCTCTCTCTCTGTCTCTCTCCCTCTGTCTGTCTCTCTCCCTCTCTCTGTCTCTCTCTCTCTCCCTCTGTCTGTCTCTCTCTCCCTCTGTCTGTCTCTCTCTCTCTCTGTCT
>NC_040022.1:3623358-3630922 GCF_000972845.2 Larimichthys crocea
TGACATCTATTGCACGTCTGTCCGTCCTGGGAGAGGGATCCCTCCTCTGTGGCTCTTCCTGAGGTTTCTTCCACCTTTTTTCCCTGTTAAAGGTTTTTGTGGGCAAGTTTTTCCTCACTGGAACCGAGGGTCTAAGGACAGAGGGTGTCACTCCCTGTACAGATTGTAAAGCCTCAGAGGAAAATGGACTTTGTGACTTTGGGCTGTACAAATAAAATCTGATTTGATGTGAATTAGGTGACCTCTCATGCTTCAGTGATTGGCTTCATTTGCAGACGTTTGGTGATATTCTGTCGTCAGCAGTCACATTTATGATTCAGAGGACGTTTTTTTTTTCCTGTTTCATTTGTTTGTTTCTCATTTTTTAAACTAGAAAAACATCAGAAAAGTGAAAAGTTTGGAGTATTTTTGTTGTCGTCTCCTCACTTCGACTTCTGCGTCTCTCTGCGTCTTCTGGTTCTATGCTCAGTTTAACAGCTATAATTTGACCTCATTTCAGGTTTTTCTAGCTCGGTTTCTTACACGAAGGCTGGCTCCAGAAGTGAGTCAGTCTCCATAAGTCCCCATGTCCAAATGTCCAACTTCACAGCAGAAATAAACATGTTTACAGCCTGGTACAAAAAACAGTTTTGGTCTCTGTAGCTAATTTCCCCGTTCATGACAACTGTACTGAGGGTGAATTTATATACAACTCACCTGTTCACATTATATTAAGGCTTAAAGTTATGCAGGATTAAGAGCGTGGACACTTTGACTGACAGGTGGGTGTGGTTACAGGTGGTTTGTTTGGGCAACCAGGCGTCTTTCAGCTCCACGACTTTGCTGACATTACAGGCTCTACCTGTTTGGATTATATAATCAATATAACAGCGGATGTAATAAGTATATACTGTTTTGTCAGATGATAGTAAGGGTGTGTTCTGCTTCTCTGAGACACGTTGACATCGTTAGATACAGGCGAGCGTCCAACAGGAGAAGAAAAGGTTTCTAAACTCTCTGTAAAGACAGTTTTTATCCTTTTACATCGTCGTACGACGATGTAAAAGGATAAAAACTGTCTTTACAGAGAGTGTGAGAGCACCTGAACACATTTATTTTGTTAGATACAAATCACAGTTTTAGGACGACCAGAGTGTCTTGTGTTTAGGTCGCACGCTCTGTCCTGGACTCCACAGAGGAAGTGGAGGATGTTTTTCCTTCACGCTGATGTGTTTGTGGTGGACGTGACTGTGGCCACAAAGAAATCCAGTTTGAAGCGAGTCAGTGTGCTGTATTATCATCAAACACGCCTCAGACTCTGTATCTCGGGTTCAGACTTCCCGTCCACTCCGTGCAGCTGCACACATGTAACACAGTCCGTCCACTGCTACACCTTCTGTGATCGGGCCCATGAAGACGTGCATCACAACACATGAATCACTTCCCTCATGCAGCCTCTCGTAGAACCTGCGAGGTCCAACAATCACACTTCTCCTCATCAGAGTCTATCGCAGCCAGGACACTCACACACATTTAGTATCTGCTAGCCCTGCTGTAGACCATGATCATGTGACATGCATTCCCTTACACCTATTAATTGTTTGATGACGGCTGTCTCAGGGCATAAATCTACAGCAAACATCTGAACTGGACTCAAAGATTTCCTCTGACAGTGGACTCTAAGAGCCAGAGTACCCGAGGTTCAAAGTAGTTGTTTAGTGACTGCTATCAACTGAACCATCCTCTGCAAGAAGCGTGAGCTGAACACGTCTAACTACAGCTCCATGTGCTCTTCTTGACACTGAGGTTTCTTCCACCTTTTTTCCCTGTTAAAAAGGTTTTTATGGGCAAGTTTTTCCTCACTGGAACCGAGGGTCTAAGGACAGAGGACACAACTACGACAACCGCGGATGCTTTCGGCCGAAGGTCGTCAGTTAACACGGTCGCTCTTTGGACCAAAACACCGGCGCATGATGGCAGCCTCGGTGTAAGAGGACCCGCTCCACACGCAGATGCAAAATGATTTAAAAAGGTAATAAACACTGAAAATATTGTTATGCATGTTACACACCGGACCTTTAACTCAACGTGGGTGTTATTTCAACACCGACTCTGAGTGGCATCAGCTCGGTCACGATGCAGCGCTGAGATGTCTGAGCATCCAACTGAAATAATGAAAGACTTACGGAGACACACAGGTAAGAAAAAAGTCCAGGTTTTATTGTCTATCGTGGCTGGAGTCCATGGTAACTGCCAGATGTTTGAGAGAGAGAGAGAGAGAGAGAGAGAGAGAGAGAGACGGGAGGGAGAGAGGGATAGAGAGGCGAGAAGACGGAGATGGAGGAGATGGAGGAGGCGAGGAGAGATGAGGTGGAGAGAGAGAGAGAGAGAGAGAGAGTGTGAGTCAAACTTGATGTCCTCCGTGACTCTTCTGTCTGCGAGGACAAATCCGGCATGAGAGCGAACTGTGGCGAAGTCAAAGGTCAGAGATAAAAACTCAGTTAAACAATGCTAAAGCAGCACGCGAGTGGCGGCGTCTAAAAACAACTTACAACACGAAGAGTCGGCGCCGAAGGAGAAAAAGCAGCGGCCGACTCTGAACCTGAACATGGATTTACAAACCGGGCTAACAGAACAGGTGAACAGAAAGAGTGGAAGGAGCGCAGCAGAGGAGTTAATGGCGTCAGTCGGCGGTTTGTCTTTCTGGTGGCTTGAGTGTAGATACTGTAATTGGGGGGGGGGGGGGGGGGGGGGGGGGGGGGGGGGGAGGCTCCCAGCGTCATGCAGATCAGGTGGAGTGGCAGACAGGGGCGTCTGATTGGTCGGCCGGCTCGCAGCAAAGTAACATGTTGCAGTTCTACTGGCTGGCGTGGTCTGGACAAGGTTCAGTGATCGACATCGAGAGTCCGGTGTTTGAGGATGAGGCAGCAGGAGGGAGGACGCCACGCTGCTCCTCCCTGCCCTCCCTCCATACATGCCCTTCAAATATGTGGCCGCCCCTGCCCACCGGAGCGGGGAAGGAGTGGTGGGTGGAGCTTAGCCAAAGTTATGAATGGCCAGCCTGAACATGTCATTGGTGCACACCCACGCGTCGTCAACGTTCTTCAGGATGAAGCTCTGATGGAAACCCATGATGGGGTCGTCATCTGCCTGCAAACACACACACACACACACACACACACACACACACACACACACACACACACACACACACACACACACACGGTTAGGACCAAACCAACACTTCAGTGACTACATTGTGAGTTTAACGGCAGCTCCATGCGGCTCCGGTCCGGAACGACAGCGTACTCCGCCAACTCACACTAATCCGTCTGTGATGCGCATTGGTGCGGCTCTGCCGGACACCGAGCGTCGCGAGATCTCGTGAATTCACGCATAATCGTGCGATATTTCCGGCTGTAGTCTCTTTGACTCCTGCGATGACATTCCACGCCGCATCTTTTTTCTGGTGTCCTTATAAAAAGGATGTGAGGTGTCATCAATGATTACACCTGAAAACCCCTCACCTGTTGACTTCAGGTCGGCCCCGCCCATTATGACGTGTTCTTGAAATGAAACTCGATCCGCAGTGAACAGAGTATTTTATTTTGAAAATCAACCAGGGTTTTATTTTGTATTTTGTAGCTGATTTCCTTTCCCGCACGGTCTGCTCTGTGCTGAATTTATGCGCCGTGCTCCGGCGTCCGTGAACAACAGAAGCTCTGCGTACGTGTTGCGGAGGGCTGCCGGACGCCGCAGTCGTTCCGGAGACTGTGTGAGCTGACACACTGACTAACATTGAAACGTATCGGCTCCGCATGCAGTGTGTTTTAGGATTACTGCGCTAGATGGTGTGTCTTGTTGCTTGAAGTGTTTCTAAACTAAATGAAATGAAGCAACAACAACTGGCCGACCTGACGGCGTGGTTTGGTTCCAGACAGACGTCATGTGACGTCTCATACTTACTTTTAGCTGTCCTATAACCATACTCAAGATGGCGCTGTCTGGAGTCGGCTGGTGGTCCTGCGCTGTTATACTATGCGCAATTTTTGTGAAGGGGAGACTCTGACCACAGAGAGAGAGAGAGAAAAACACACAGTGAGAAGATGAATACAACATATCATGAACTGAGGGATGAACTACGGAGCGAGGAGCCGGGAATGTAAACTCAGAGTTCAACGTAAACTGAAGGTCTGTTTGTTTGTTTGTTATTTTTCTAAATAATATTCAATAAAAACTTGTTGATTCAGCCCAAAACTGAACGTAACCTTCAAAATAAGACGATCACCGCCTGAACCCGCTCCATAGTTACACCCCTCAGGTTTCTTGTGAACACCTGTGACAGGTGGGCTACCTGTGACACCTGACCTCTGTGTGTGACAACAAGTTTCCAGGTGAACTCACATTCAGCTTATCAACAATCGCTCTTTTCCCCTGAAACTGCTGTCCTTCCCACGTAAGGCATGACATGTCGATCTGTGTGGAAACAAAGAGACACGTCACGTCAGCTGAGACATCAGAACGTTTGACACAAACTTTAGGGATCAGATTAAAAACACGACGACATTTCTGTCCGTGAATCGACGATTCGTTTCAGCGCTTTGGAATTTATTTGTTCGTGTCTAAACAGATTGCACAGTTTGACCACGTAGCATATTTACGTATTCAGAAGCACATGAACCAGAAAAATAAAGTCAAGTGGAGAGCAGCCTGCGACGAGACGGAGACGAGCCCGGTGGGATGTTGATGAGCTCAGCTGATCTCTGCTGTCGACGGCACGTTCATTTAAACCTCTGCTGAACTGTTGGTGATGTTTTCAGCGTGAACACTCACGTATATCGATCCCAGGTGTGTCCGGTCATGGTCAAACATCTGGTAGTAGTGCTGCACGAAGCTGGTTCCTATCTGCTCCCACAGAGGCTGGTCCCCCATCCTGACTCACCCTGCAACGCACACTGACAGAGAGAGAGAGCGTTAGACAAGAACCGCTGCCTGCTCGTCCACTTCAATGACACCTTCGTTACAGTGATGAGGTCACATTTCTGGACGTTCTGCTTGTGTTGTCTCAGTTTCCATGGAGACACACAACACCTGGAAAACAGTCAGACTTTTGATATGAAGTCCACCTTAAGGTGACCTCTCATGCTTCAGTGATTGGCTTCATTTGCAGACGTTTGGTGATATTCTGTCGTCAGCAGTCACATTTATGATTCAGAAGACGTTTTTTTTTTCCTGTTTCATTTGTTTGTTTCTCATTTTTTAAGCTTGAAAAACGTCAGAAAAGTGAAAAGTTTAAAATAGTTTTGCTGTCTCGTCTCCTCACTTCGACTTTCCGTGCTGCGTCTCTCTGCGTCTCAGTTTAACGGCTATAATTTGACCTCGTTTCAGTCAGTCTCCATAAGTCCCCATGTCCAAATGTCCAACTTCACAGCAGAAATAAACACGTTTACAGCCTGGTACAAAAAACTGTTTTGGTCTCTGTAGCTAATTAATAGTTTCATTTGTTTGTTTCTGACTTCTTTCAAGCTCGAAAAAAGTCAGAAAAGTAAAAAGTTTGAAATAGTTTTGCTGTCGTCTCCTCACTTCTACTTTTCGGGCTGCATCTCTCTGTGTCTTCTGGTTCTACGCTCAGTTTAATTTAATTCTCTCCGTCTGTCTGTCTCAGGGTTATGCCTAGTCAGGCACGGTATTGATTGAAGATGCAGTCACATCTCCCTTTACTGAAAACTCAGAAGAAATGAAGAGTCACGGAGGACATCAAGTTTTTATTTATATACAACTCACCTGTTCAGATTATATTAAGGCTTAAAGTTATGCAGGATTAAGAGCGTGGACGCTTTGACTGACAGGTGGGTGTGGTCTTTACATTCTTTGTGTTTAAGTTTGTCTGTGCTGAGCTCCTGTAGAAAGTCTCATTTCAAGCTGACAAAACACAAAAATTCAGATTCTTAGGGCCCGAGCACGGCACGCTGGGACGAGGCCCTATTGGATTTCGAACGCTGAACGAAGTAAATCGCATTTCCGACGGCCCATATCCCCTCGAAAATTTGCCCACCCCCCCAATGCCAGGCGTAAAATTACGCATTTCGGGGGTCTCGCACATGGACATACGCATATGGCTCTACAGCGCCACCTAGGTGCGCGTTTTTGGAGGTGCCCCTTGCCACGGTTTCATCCACGTGTACGAAACTTGGTGGGAGTATGTAACATGCCCAGACGCACAAAAAAGTCTCTTAGTGACCCGGGCTATAGCGAACCGCACGGCGTCCAATTTTTGTCAAATTTGGACTTTTCGTGTTTTTGGGGTCATTTCCAGGGGTCGCATTTGAACGAACTCCTCCTAGGGATTTCATCCGATGCGTTTGAAACTTGGCGTGTGCGTTCTAAAGACCTCGACAATGAAAAGTTATCAAAATCACAACTTTTTATCAGAGGGCGTGGCCGTGACGGCGCGTCAAAGTCAACGCTGCCGATCGTTTCAGGAAAAAATGAGACTTGTTGGGCTATCATATACTTCCTCTGAGCTGTCTGAAACTTCTTGCGGTTATTAAGACCGATGTTACAAAGACCGATGTTACAAAGACCGATGTTATGCACATTTCGACGTGCGCACATGTGCGAGGGCCCGACCATCGCTGCTTGCAGCTTTAATTAGGGCCCGAGCACGCGGTGCGAGGCCCTATTGAATTTCGTATGTTTATTTTTTTAATTCCACCGATTCTTCTTTTTCTTCAGTTTCCTTAAAGCAAATCTTTCATTTGACGGCGCATATCCCCCGATCCTTAAAGCAAATCTTTCATTTGACGGCGCATATCCCCCGAAAACTCGCGAAAATTTGCCTACCCCCCCAATGTTGGGCGTAAAATTACGTATTTCGGGGGTCTCGCACATGGACGTACGCATATGGCTCTACAGCGCCACCTAGGTGTGCGTTTTTGGAGGTGCCCCTCGCCGCGGTTTCGTCCACGCGTACGAAACTTGGTGGGAGTATGTAACATGCCCAGACGCACAAAAAAGTCTCTTGGTGACCCGGGCTACAGTGAACCGCACGGCGTCCAATTTTTATCAAATTTGGACTTTTCGTGTTTCTGGGCTCATTTCCAGGGGTCGCATTTGAACGAACTCCTCCTAGGGATTTCATCCGATGCGTTTGAAACTTGGCGTGTGCGTTCTAAAGACCTCGACAATAAAAAGTTATCAAAATCACAACTTTTCATCAGAGGGCGTGGCCGTGACGGCGCGTCAAAGTCAACGCTGCCGATCCTCTCAGGAAAAAACGAGACTTGTTGGGCTATCATATACTTCCTCTGAGCTGTCTGAAAGTTCTTGCGGTTATTAAGACCGATGTTACAAAGACCGATGTTACAAAGACCGATGTTACAAAGACCGATGTTACAAAGACCGATGTTATGCACATTTCGACGTGCGCACATGTGCGAGGGCCCGACCATCGCTGCTTGCAGCTTTAATTAGGGCCCGAGCACGCGGTGCGAGGCCCTATTGAATTTCGTATGTTTATTTTTTTAATTCCACCGATTCTTCTTTTTCTTCAGTTTCCTTAAAGCAAATCTTTCATTTGACGGCG
>NC_040022.1:3631792-3680650 GCF_000972845.2 Larimichthys crocea
GCCAGACTGGGCCAGAGCCGGGCCAGCCCGGCTCTGGCCCAGTCTGGCTCGGGTCTGGCCCGGCTGTCAGTGACAGCTCACGGTCATGTGCTCCCCGCTCCTCGTCCCTCCTCCTCCCCACACAGCGACACTCTGACACGGGCTGTTGTCGCTGTAACCGGGAGAGCTAACCGGCTAACCGACATGTTGACAGATGAGGCTAGTCACCGGGAGCTAACTAGCCGCCGCTAGCTCGCCTTGCTCGGCGGATAAACCCCCGGGTGAAGCCGTTAGCTGGCCTGGCTGTCAGGCCGGCTGACGGTGGCCTTTTCTCGGGTTGCTAAAAATACCCCGCCCCTCCTCCTCCTCCTCGCCCCGGGTGTTGATGCCTCCTCCGGGCCCCACACACACACACACGGTGCAGCTACCCTCACATAGGCGTGCCCGCGTCTGTTAGCCTGTGAACCCGGGCAGGAGCAGCCACAGAGCGGGCACTTTCTGTGACCGTGTGAGCCCGGAGCTCCGCTTTGTGTGTTTCCATTCACTGGAATAAAAGAAGTGTTAGAAACTTACCTCTAACCAACGCCGAGGCCGGCTGCACGACCGCACAGTGAAGCGTCTGCTCCCGTACGAGGGCACGCACTCAAAGCGCTGACCGGCCCGGTGCATTGTGGGAACTGTAGTCTGCGTGAGCGCGACGATTTTTGACAGCTGGTGTTGTTTGTGATTTATGGAAGCCGGAAGAGGTCATTCATACATTTTGTCCTGATAATGAGTAAATCTGATCTGTGTTCTCGAGTTATTTATGTCATTATCTCAAGATAAGTTATTTATGTCATTATCTCAAGATAAGTTATTTATGTCACTATCCCAAGAAAAGTTATTTATGTCATTATCTCAAGATAAGTTATTTATGTCATTATCTCAAGATATTATGTTTATTTATATCATTATCTCGAGATAAGTTATTTATGTCATTATCTTAAAATATCAAGTTATTTATGTCATTATCCCAAGATAAGTTATTTATGTCATTATCTTGAGATAAGTTATTTATGTCATTATCTTGAGATGTCAAGTTATTTATGTCATTATCTTAAGATGTCAAGTTATTTATGTCATTATCCCAAGATAAGTTATTTATGTCATTATCCCAAGATAAGTTATTTATGTCATTATCCCAAGATAAGTTATTTATGTCATTATCTTCAGATGTCAAGTTATTTATGTCATTATCCCAAGATAAGTTATTTATGTCACCATCCAAAGATAAGTTATTTATGTCACCATCCCAAGATAAGTTATTTATGTCATTATCCCAAGATAAGTTATTTATGTCATTATCTTGAGATGTCAAGTTATTTATGTCATTATCCTAATATAAGTTATTTATGTCATTATCTCAAGATAAGTTATTTATGTCATTATCCCAAGATAAGTTATTTATGTCATTATCTCAAGATAAGTTATTTATGTCATTATCTCAAGATATTATGTTTATTTATATCATTATCTCGAGATAAGTTATTTATGTCATTATCTTAAAATATCAAGTTATTTATGTCATTATCTTAAGATAAGTTATTTATATCGTTATCTCGAGATAAGTTATTTATGTCATTATCTTAAGATAAGTTATTTATGTCATTATCTTAATATATCAAGTTATTTATGTCATTATCCCAAGAAAAGTTATTTATGTCATTATCCTAAAATATCAAGTTATTTATGACATTATCTCGAGATAAGTTATTTATGTATTATCTTAAGATATCAAGTTATTTATGGCATCGTTTCGAGATAAGAAGTTCTGCCATTATCTCAAAATATCAAGTTATTTATGCCATTATCCTAATATATCAAGTTATTTATGCCATTATCCTAATATATCAAGTTATTTATGCCATCCCAAAATATCAAGTTATTTATATCATTATCTCGAGATAAGTTATTTATGTATTATCTTAATATATCAAGTTATTTATGACATTATCTTAATATATCAAGTTATTTATGACATTATCTCAAAGTAAGTTATTTATGCTATTATCTTCAGATATCAAGTTATCATTATCTCAAAATATTGAGTTATTTATGTCATTATCTCGAGATGACAAATGTCTTCCTGGTTGTCGTCCATGTGAATTATACATTTCTTTACTTAGTTGACCTCTTCATTAATTTATCACATTATTTTGAGTTTTCAGTCACAGTTTGGTTTGGTCAGGGTTTGGGTGAAAGTAAAAAGCCAATGTTGAGTTTTGGAACGTTCTCAAATTGTCCCACATCCAGAAACAACGGCTCCAAGACACAAAACATCAGCGTGTTAGCATTAGAAGTGTTGAAATTAGCACCATCACCTTGAAAAGAAGTAGTTTGTTCAAACGACAACACACATTGTGTGACATGAAGGACATGAACACACAAACAATGTATGAAGGAGGTGCAGACGTCGGTGTCGAGGTTGGATCACAGACCTGTTTGGGTGAAGTGCTTTCAGCCTTCATCACCCTCTCTAAGCAGACAGACAGAATACCGCACACTCTCAGAGGAAGACGAAACATTTGATGTGATGTGAATCCGTTTTAATGAATATTTCTGTGTGGGTGTACTCTAAGATTAAAAGGAACAAAAGTGTCAGTACTACAGACGCCGCACCAACCCACCGGCCATCTCACGGTCCATTTTCCCCATCACTTGTGGACAAAACCTCAGGGTATTAGAACTTCTTCGCTTGGGATCCGGAGGGAGCAATTCACCGATTTCCAGCAGAGAACACAAAGATTCACAGAGCCCACTATGAGACGGACTACGAGGAGCTGCACGACCTCGACCTTCTGGAGTCCGACCTGGCTGAGGAGCTCGCCAGCCGGCGTGGGACCTGCACGTGCTTTTCACCTAACGTTGGAGGCTGATCCCAATCACCTTTGTCAGTACGTTAACTGAGACTAACACACCTGTCCTCTCTACTACGACAAAGCAAACAACAAAGGAGCCTTCGTAGGCAAACGTCTTCAAAACAACGAGCCAAAGCATCAAAGTAAAAGTCTAATTAATTACGAAAAGAAACTAACATGCACCAAAGCTGGTAAGACCAACAACTTCTCATGATGCTGCAGTGATGACTCTCAGTAGTAGTTAAAGGATAAAAAGTGCAGTAACGTCAGACGTGTCATGACGGGGGACAAATGTTTCAGATATCTGTCCACTTGACTCGTGGCCGTGTTCTAACATGACGTACAGTAAAAGCAGCTTATCTGGGGTGGTTACTTTATCATTAGCAGCACATTCATTAATCTCTCTCTGCAGACTGACTTCTTCTTCTTCTTCCTGTTTACTCGCAGATACAACAAATTTCATGAGAAGTGACAAACATGTTGGAAGCTAACAAACATTTCAAAGTTGTGATGAAAATCTTAAGAGCACAAAATAAGAAGAAACGACTCTGAATTCAAATTGAAGGTGATTTATTCTGAGCTGCGTTCGGCAGCGTGAGGTTAAATTACTGCGCTCACATTCGCAGCTGTCAGGAGCTGCTTTGTAAAATGTGACAGTCAGTAACCTGAGATAAGTCAGCCTACCTTTTCAATTAGCAATAAATTAAAAGAATATTCATTAGATTAGTCACATTCTGGAGGAGGATCTGATGCAGCGTTTTCTCCTGAAGCGTTTTCTTCCGGAGCTTCAGGTGAGGCGGTTGATGTGTCGGACTCTGCGAGCTGCTGGAGCTTTAAAGACGAATCGAAGGAGACAAAGTGAGCAGAAGTCTCTAAATATTGAAGACGAGTTCAAAGTTTCCATCAAATAAGAGCAGCACCTGTGCTGGTACGTACCAGGTCGCGGAGTCTCTGAGACGGGATGGCGTCATCGCTGTCTGTTTCGCTTTGAGCCGAGGCCACGAGTTCATCTAGATCCTGATCTGACTTCAGGGGGAACGCTGTCCTCAGGGCCGCCCTGCACATACATGGACACACAAGAGACTCTCAGAGGCAGCCGGTGAAGACAAAAACTTTCTTATTCCTCTTCAGCCCGGCTGAGGCTCGAAGCACAGACGCTGCTGTATGATGAAAAACTGGAACAACCAACGAGAAAAGTTCCCCGGGCAACCGAGGCAACGTGATCAGAGAAGGTCATGTACGTCTTTACATCACCTGAACTCCTGCGCGGTGAGCGTGCTGCTCTCAGGGACGCCAGAGTCAACCGGCGCCGTCAGCTGGTTGGACTGGACCTGGATTTGTTCTTCGGACGCGCTCTCGTCCGTCTGTAACAGCAAACGGTCTCTTCATAAACTGATTCTGGGAAGATCAATACTACTGTAGTGTTTGGCAGTTCGATATGAAGCTGGAGCCAGGAGACGGATAACAACACATCGTGCTCATACCTGCGCCGTGATTGGCTCGTGCGCCTCCTCCTGCATGCTGGCCTCCTTGTGGAGCTCCAGCAGGGTGTCGTACTCGCTCTTCATCTGATCAAAGTCACGCTGCAGAGTCTTCAACTGGACGCCATGAAAAACACACAAAGACACGGTGACGACGTTAAGATTTGTGTGTTTGCGTACGTGTGTGTGTGTGTGCGTGTGTGTGTGTGAGGCACCTGCTGGAGGTTCTGTTTGTGTGTTTGTTCCAGGGCGTCCCAGTTGCGTCGTGGTACGACATCCCAGTACTCCGCCTTCATCCTCGTGAGCTCCTCCTGAGCTTTGGTCAAGTCCGCCCGACACACCTTCAGAGCGAGCTGCAGCTTCACGGAGTCCTGAGCGTCTTCTTGTATTATTATAACATGTACATTATTATATTAATATTACTTCATCACACACTGCAGACCACACCTGCAGAACATTCTCCACTTCTCGACCTATCAGCTGTTTGAACCGTCCACCAACAGCAGCAGCTCTACCTGTACCTTCATCTGCAGACTGCTCCTCCTCCGTCGCGGAGCCTCTTGTTCGCTCACTGAGCTGCCAGATCAGCAGCCTGCGGGCGTCGCGCTCCTCCCGGTACTGCAGGTACTGGTCGGATAATTCAGACTGCAGACGGTCCACCTGGAGAGGAGTAGATCACGATCCACCACTGACGTTACTATCTGAACTGAAACTGTCGGACACTTTTAGCAGCTTAGCTTGAGTTTGTTTGGAAGTAGATGAAATGAATGAATAAATAAATGTCATGTACCGCCGCCTGCGTGGCCTTCTCTCTCTCCCTCATGTCCTCGACGTCCTTCTGCAGTCGCCGCTTCTCCCTCTTGAGCTCTTCGATCTCCGCCTGCTCCTCCGCCCAGCGAGCTCGAATCTTCCTGTCACAATCCTCCGTCACCCGCCTCAGACAGGATCGCAGCGGCTCCAGCTCCTGGATTTGATCCCGCTGATGTGCTGAACAGACGTAAAAACACGTAAAAAGGGTCGACGTGAAACATTTTAAATGTGAAACATGACTCAGCGTTTTCGATCATATATTTGGCAACCAACAGCTGTTTCTAAAGTCCTTCACATGCAATTAGGTGACCTCTCATGCTTCAGTGATTGGCTTCATTTGCAGACGTTTGGTGATATTCTGTCGTCAGCAGTCACATTTATGATTCAGAGGACGTTTTTTTTTCCTGTTTCATTTGTTTGTTTCTCATTTTTTAAGCTAGAAAAACGTCAGGAAAGTGAAAAGTTTGGAGTATTTTTGCTGTCGTCTCCTCACTTCGTCTTCTGGTTCTATGCTCAGTTTAACTGCTATAATTTGACCTCGTTTCAGGTTTTTCTAGCTCGGTTTCTTACACGAAGGCTGGCTCCAGAAGTGAGTCAGTCTCCATAAGTCCCCATGTCCAAATGTCCAACTTCACAGCAGAAATAAACATGTTTACAGCCTGGTACAAAAAACAGTTTTGGTCTCTGTAGCTAATTTCCCCGTTCATGACAACTGTACTGAGGGTGAATTTATATACAACTCACCTGTTCACATTATATTAAGGCTTAAAGTTATGCAGGATTAAGAGCGTGGACACTATGATTGACAGGTGGGTGTGGTTACAGGTGGCTTGTTTGAGCAGGCCACAGTGAGCTTCAGACACCTGTGGGTGTCGTCATGGGTACGCTGTCCAGTCTTTATACTGTCATTGGTTGCCCTCAACTATTGTTCCCACAGCACTGCCTTCATTAACCTCTTAACCCTGATTTGCTCCCGTACCTGTTCAGGTTCACTCACCTAAAGTCTTTTCATATTCCTGTTTGATGGCAGAGAGAAGGGGCTGGTAGGTTTTGAACTCTTTGATGAAACAACCAAAGGCGTGCCGGTAGACCTGTGGCCAGAGCAGATATATGTGAGTGAGTGTGTGTGTGTGTGTGTGTGTGTGTGTGTGTTTTCTCTGGTTTCAGTGACAAACTGAACACAGCACCTGAAGTTTCAGCTCCTGACATTTCGGCTCCTCTGGGCCGATCGTCTGCAGCTCTTTGTTCACGTAGCTCTCCAGGTGCGTCAGGAGTTGAGGTTTCCTTCCTGGGCCTGCGTAGATGTAGCTGCCACCTGTCCGGTTCACCTGTATCCCACACAAACATGAAGACACACGAAGCTGCTTCAACAGATCAATGATGAAGCCTCCATGCACAACTAAGTAAACATTTATATTTATGGAGTGGTCAACGGTCTGTGTGTGTTGAACATAACCGCTGAGTTTTCCTTTCTGACATGTTAAAGGTCCAGTGTCTAGGATTTAGTGGCACCTAGTGGTAAGGTTGCAGACTGCAACCAACTGAATACTCTCAAATGCCGCAACTTCTCCTTCAGTGATGAAGCCTCCATGCACACCAAAGTATACATTTATATTTACGGAGTGGTCAACGCTCTGTTGAACATAACCGCTGTGTTTTCATTTGAACATAACTGCTGTGTTTTCATTTAAGCATAACCGCTGTGTTTTCATTTGAGCATAACCGCTGTGTTTTCCTTTGAGCATAACCGCTGTGTTTTCATTTTAGCATAACCGCTGTGTTTTCATTTTAGCATAACCGCTGTGTTTTCCTTTGAGCATAACCGCTGTGTTTTCATTTGAGCATAACCACTGTGTTTTCATTTGAACATAACCGCTGTGTTTTCATTTGAGCATAACCGCTGTGTTTTCATTTGAACATAACCGCTGTGTTTTCCTTTGAGCATAACCGGTGTGTTTTCCTTTGAGCATAACCGGTGTGTTTTCTTTTGAGCATAACCGCTGTGTTTTCATTTGAACATAACCGCTGTGTTTTCATTTGAGCATCACCGCTGTGTTTTCCTTTGAACATAACTGCTGTGTTTTCCTTTGAGCATAACCGCTGTGTTTTCATTTGAACATAACCGCTGTGTTTTCCTTTGAGCATAACCACTGTGTTTTCCTTTGAGCATAACCGCTGTGTTTTCATTTGAGCATAACCGCTGTGTTTTCATTTGAGCATAACCGCTGTGTTTTCATTTGAGCATAACCGCTGCGTTTTCATTTGAACATAACCGCTGTGTTTTCCCTTGAACATAACCGCTGCGTTTTCATTTGAACATAACCGCTGTGTTTTCCTTTCTTACACGTCCAGTGTGTAAGATTTAGTGGCACCTAGTGGTGAAGTTGCAGACTGCAAGCCAACTGAATACTCTCTCCAACGCCGCACCCTCTCCTTCCTGTGAGCCGGTGATCATACACTGATGAAAACATACTGATAGATGTTGTATTCCGTTCCTGCTAATAGATACTCCTACTCTGGACCTTTAACAGGTAAATAAAGTGACAGAAAGTCAGGTGTTTTCTTTTTGTGGACAAACTCGAGGCTCTAGTTCTTTTATATATATGAAACCTTTGTTTTCTTTAGTTTTGTAGCTTCAGATTCATTTTATTTGAGCCTTAATGGCTCCTGAGACGGTGAAGGTTGCTGTTGTGTCTCTTTTGTTACCTTCCCAGCTGCAGGTCGGACAGAAACACTCCTTCCTTCGTGGTCTTCCTCCTCAGTGTCATGCTGTTGTTCAAGTCTAACATGAAGAAGAACAGGTGAGCCACTCACAGGTGTACTTTAGAGACACAGAGTGACGCATTCCCGACATTTCAATCACTTGCCTTTGTTGCTGTGACGGTGTTAAAGGCGGGAATCTAACGTGCGGAGACATCCTCGCGCTGAGGTCGTCGAGGACTTTGTGCGCGCGCGGGTCCAGGTGAGACTTCAGCATCGCTCGCGCCTCGGCATTGTAGCGGGGTTACCATGGTAACTCAGCAGCAGGACCCTCCCCGTGTATAGGAGACCGCGGCGCGCCTGACTAGTTTAGTGTAGAGTGACAGTAAACTTTGTTATAGAATGGCGTAAACATAAAAACACCTTTAAACGACTGTGTGTGTGTAAACTGTCAAGTCCGACTGGCGCCAAAAACAAACACGTGATATATTAAAAAAACACTTCTTTATAAATATCACATTAAAAACTAGCGCGGCCAACAGCTATGCTAAGCTAAAATCACTTCGCTCTTTTTCGCATAATATAACTTTATATATGTTTATTAATGTTCTGATTTATCCAATAGACGTGCCGCTTATGGACACAGAAAAAGTTAGAGAATTATATAACGTTCTAAAAATGTAACCGTTTTAAAAAACTACAACTCCCGGCAACCCGCTTTACAGTGGAAGCCCTCACCCTTAGGGTCACGGTGGTGGATCTTTGTAGTTCTTTCCAGAGACGTTAACATAAACGGGAGCGTGCGGGTGGACTACAGTACCCACAAGGCACCGCTCACTCCTAACAGTACGTTCTGCTGCTGCTTATCCGGGGATGTCACACCACCGCTGCTATTTTCTCCCCTCAGTCCCTCTCACTCTCTCAGCCTGCAGCGGGCTGACACTGGCAGGCTTTGGATACCGAACAACCGAACGACAGGAGGCCGCGTTAACATCCACAGAGAAACAAACATGGCAGAGCTCGGAGCGGGAAGCCTGCCGTTAGGAGATCCTGCGTTTAACTACCAGGAGCACGAGCTGAGCGAGCGGCTGAAGCGTCTCTACCCGGCTGTGAACGAGGAAGAGACTCCGCTACCCCGATCCTGGAGCCCCAAGGATAAGTACAGCTACATCGGGCTGTCACAGAACAACCTGCGGGTCCACTATAAAGGTCAGAGCCGGGGGACGGAGGGACGGAGGCTGGGTGATGGTCCGAACAAGTAGTCACAACAGCGGCTCTAATCTGTCACTGTTGGCGGAGGTGGAGGTGGAGGAGGAGGGGGGGGGTCTCACTCTCTCTCTCTCTCTCTCTCTCTCTCTCACACACACACACACACACACACACACACTCACAGTATGCGATTATGTTGATTGTGTGTGTGTGTGTGTGTGTGTGTGTGTGTGTGTGTGTGTGGTAAATCTAGTCTGAGCTGCCTCCTGTCCTGTAACCTTGCTTTGTGTTTCAGTGAACTCGCTAACCCTCCTCCACCTCCAACACCCCCTCCACCTCTCTTCTTGTTGTTGTTGTTGTTGTTGTTGTTTATTTACCCTGTCATGACGTTATTTGTGTGCAGTAAACTGACGTACATGTGACGCTATCGTTACACAACGACGCATATGTCGCTCGTTAGCTCGTTTGAAGCCAACTAGTGCTATTTAACAAAACAGGGGAGCTAACTAGCGAGCTAACTAGCGAGCTAACCCCATAAGCGAACACGGTGGTCACTTAGCATCGCGGCTAGGTGACTTAATGTTGTGATAAACAAGATGGACACCGGCCAAACTTGTTAATGTGTCACGGCACCGAGCACCGAGCACCGAGCACGGCAGAGGCCGAGTGTAGCGTCAGAAAGACGGGCATTGTTGTTGTGTTTTCTCGCGTGGTTTCAGTGTTTTTTTTTCTAGAAGTAAATCATCATTCAGACGTGTTAGCACAACAGTGAGCTGTCCAGCAGCCTTCAGCAAAGCCTGCAGCCCGGGGGAAGCAGCCAGGCTGGAGCTGGTGGAGCTGCTGGAGCTGGTGGTGGTCGGAGGCCTCTGCGCATTACATTAGGCCACATACACTCGCATCTTGTCCTAAATCTGTGTTACCGACACGATAACACAACAACTTTAGCTGGTGTGCAGTGAATCACAGCCTGTCAGGCCTGTCGGGAGTTTTTTCTCCCTTTATTTAAATCAAAACAAGGTGACATCTGCGCGAGGTCTTCTGCTCCCTGCTCGTGCTGTTTTTCCACCATCATCCATCCATCCATCCATCCATCCAGCCAGCACACGGTGAAACAGGCAGGTCAGACCTGCACCTCGGGCTCTGAGGAGTCTCCACGGAGGCTCTGCAAGGCCACTGTAAGGCCTGTTTACACCAGACATGCAGAGGATGAGAGCAGGCGGGCTGTGTAACCCATTTTGAAAGGCTCATGCGTAGTGAGGCCTGATGTAACACAGCCAGATGATTCAAAGGTTCAGTGACTTTTAAGGTGAAGCTACGGTGGCCTGCAGAGGTCATGCATGTCCATCTCCATACATACACGACTCTGTTTTCAGGGACGTATAATCTCCTTTAAAAAAATTGTTATTGTTTCATTAGCTTAGCATTAGCCGTTTATATCTACACGCGGAGCGGGTCCTCTTACACCGAGGCCGCCATGTTTGTTACGGTAGCCCAGAGGGGTCAAAGTTTGGTCAATGTTTTGGTTAGAAGTTGAGGAGGTTAAATGTCAACGAACAGGATCGAACTTATTATTATTTAGCACAAGAAAAACAACAGAATTTTATTTTATTTTTTTTACAGAATATCCAAAGGAGCCTGAACAAACCACCCGTACGGTTGCAAAGTTCAGGGGAATTTTCAAAGTTGGAAACTTTCCATGGAAATTTATGGGAATAAACAGAAAGAAAAGTTTTATTTTGCATCTCTGCTTATGACAAAACAAAATGTTTATATTTACGTTTGGATATCATACAGTTTGTCTAAATGACCCTCAATTTACAGTTACAATTCCCATTAATTTCTATAATTCCCATTGGAATATTTCCCCAGTTTAACTCCCCATGGAAAGTTATTTTTTTTTGGGGGGGGGGTTTACCAGAAACTTTCCAGCCCTTTGCAACCCTAGTTGTAATGATGACTTCTTTTGGCACATGAAGGCCACCGTAGCTTCTCGCTTGGGCTGAGGTGGTTCAGTTTGTTGCAATCTGACCACTAGTTGCCACTAAAGCTTACACACTGTACCTTTAATGTGTAATTGATCAGGCTCTGCTGTTGATATGAAACTCAGTGATCGTTTCTGTTCACGATGTGACATCTCACGCCCCGTCACAAAAAGATGAACAGGCCTGTGTACCATTGTCGTAGTCCTCGAGATCAGTCTTGGTCTCAAGATCACTTTTTGAAGATCTGCATTTTTACTCAGTCTTGTCTTGGACAAAGAGGACTCTGGATTTTATTCCAAGACTGGAAGATTAAGTCTAATCAAAATGTTAAAATAAGAAATTAAACATACACCTCCTCAGGATACTTTATCATTACATTTTAATTTTGTTAAGAATAATTCAACACACAATAAACTTCAAATAGACCCTGTGACCTGTGGCCCATACGGCTGCCAGCAATCAGCGATGGTCTTGGTCTTGTCTCAGTCTTGATACCCTCTGGTTCTGGTCTTGACTTGGTCTCTGTTTAGCTCATCTCGTCTTCAGATAAAACCTGTTGTCTCATGTGGATGAACAGTCCCAGATGACACTGCTCGATTGTTCAGGACTGTTCTGGAGCGTGTTCTGGAGCGTGCAGGATAATTGTCCTCCTGGTTGCTTTAGCTCCTCACCCTCGTGGTTTGAATGCTATTTTGACCGGTGTGCCAATTTCCTCTGTTGGAGGCTTCATGGTGTCTGCTACCACAGACACAGATTAATATACCTCGTCTGAGCAGACGGATACATTAATACACAATGTAACACACTTAAACAAACATATTGACTAACTGGAGCACATATGAATACACTAAAAGCAAGCAGGTCCACATCTTTGCCTGACCCCGATACCTCTCCCCACGGGATCCAAGTTGTTTTTTAGGGCTGCGTCTGGCGGACCACCAGACGCTCGCCGGCGTCCTGCAGCTCCTCGTAGTTCGTCTCATGGGGGGTCTTTGTGAATCTTTGTGTTCTCTGCTGGAAGACAATGGTATGATCCCTCTGGGTTGGGAGTGAGTTGCTACCCCAAGCGAAGGAGTTCAAGTATCTCGGGGTCTTGATGGGAAAATGGAGCGTGAGATGGACCAGCAGGTTAGTGCGGCATCGGCAGTACTGTGGATGTTCTACCGGGCCGTTGTGGTTCAGAGGGAGCTGAGTCTGAGGGCAGAGCTCTCGATGTTCCAGTCCATCCACGTTCCAAGCCTCACCTCTGGTCACGAGCTTTGGGTAGTGACCAAAGAATGAGAACTGAGGAGCTCGAAGTAGAGCCGCTGCTCCTTCACGTCGAAAGGAGCCAGCTGAGGTGGTTCAACATCTGACCAGGAGGCCCTTGGAGAGCCTTCCGTTGGAGATGTTCCGGGCAACTGAGAATAGACCCCAGAACAGACCCAGAACCTGCTGGAGGGGCTACATAGCCCATCTAGCCTGGGAATGCCTCAGGATCCTGCAGGAGGCTTATGGAGCAGAGTGAGCTCAGATGTGCTGTAAAGGAAACCTATTTAAAGCCTTTGTTTCCTTGTTTCCTTCATATCTCTATAGTAACTACCCAACGCTCTTGTCTGGGTGTTGATATAACTGTCTGCTTAACGCTTGTGGATAATTCACCTCCTTCTGAAATGAGACTCGTCCCAACCACTTCACACTGAGTGGCAAACCTCCTTGAAGTGATGTAGGTCACCGCCTTAACAAAGTGTTTTCATCGGAGACATCCAGAGGTCACCCAAAGAGGACTGGACGTCCTCCAGTCCTTAAAAGTCAGAAACACAATAGATGATGAAGAGGGAGCTCTTAATCCCTGAGCTACACCTTCAGGCTCAGACTAGGCCAAGTCCGCCGATCCGACACACTGAGAGTCAGAAAGAAAGGCGTAATGTTCAAATGCTGCTGGGAGTTAGAAATCTCAGAATAGAGCTGGAACGACTCATCAGATTTACTGATGTGACCTCTGTCTCCTGTCCAGTCTCCAAACCTCATCATTTATTCATGTGATGGATGTAAAACGCATCTTTACATCGTTCCCCTTGAGAAAGGCCTCACACGTTCACAGATGTTTAGTTGTCATGAAGCGGTGGAGACAGTCCGACATCACGCTGCGTCAGCCAATCACACGCTCAGACCGGTCAAACTTCTGATACTCTACATGTCGTGTTCTGACTTTGTTTATTTCATGAAGCAGCTTCTAAACCTGAGTCTGACTGAGCAGTGGTTGAGCGACATAGACGGTGAATGAGAGTGAGCCGTTAATCAGAGAAATAAAAAGTTATTTCCTGATTGGTTCACAGCGGTTACATTCAACACAGACGGACACACCTTTGATTCACATTTAATACGATGTGAAGTAACACGGCTTACAGGAGTAACTAACTTCAGGAAAAGTTGTATCAGAGATAAACATTAGAAGCTTTGTGGTCTCACTATTTGCATAGATAAATGATGTAGGCTACTTCAGTGCAGTCGTGTAGCTCCATTTTAAATCTGTGCTGGAGTTTGTGTAGATGTTCAGAGTTGGAGGCTTGGCAGGCTTGGTGTGATATTGTAGCAGTAACATATTGAAAACTCCAACTGGGAGTTAGAACAACAAGTGAAGACTCAGCCGCTTGTAACAGTCTGAACAATAAGACGAAATGTGGCATTGGACAGGACCAGGCGTTCCGGTGACCGGTGGTGTGGAAGTGTCGTCATTTTGGTGACATTACCGCCCCAAACCACCTAAAGGCAGTTTTCCCGCCCATATTAACCAAAAACAGAGACGAAGCAAACGTCGATAAGAACGTTGACGCAGAGCTTTTCTATCAGAAAGTTGGATCTGGTTCAACCTCTTCCCCATACACCGCCACAGTTTAGAGCAGCAGTGCAGAATCGAACCAACCAACCACCCATTTAAATGAATGGAAAACCTTCAGATCCTGTCTGTCCTGTCCAGCTTAAAGTTGTTTTATGTCAAGTTTTAAGACGGCTACCTCTGTTAACCTGTTTGGCTCCACTTTAAAGGTGCAGTGTGTCAGATCTTATTTTCAGAATAAGACAAACATGGAATATAATGTTCGTAACTATGTTTTCATGCATGTATCATCACCTGAAAATAAGAATCTTTATTTTTGTAACTTAAAAATTCTCCTTTTTATATCTACGGTGGGAGCAGGTCCTCTTTGATGTTGAAACACTGTGTTTCTATGGTAGCCTGTGATGTGAGGAGATTGCAATGCAGTAGTTAGTCCGGTAGATGCAACTGAACTCTAGTGGTGTGCAGTACCGCATATTTTGGTATACCAAGTAAATACGGGCCAGTATCAGTGATACCGATACTTTTCAATAAATAAGGTGGATGCGTCATTGAATCGCTAAATCTCAATTAATTTTCATGACCTTAAATGTTTTTGTGATGTTTCCTTTTTTATTATAAAATAGTTTAGAATTAAATAGAAACCGGTAAACAAATTAAAACAAACAAGTACTGTTTAAAAACTATAATACAAAAATTAAACTTGCTTGTTTGTTTGCTTTGCAAAGTCACTTTCCCCCTCCACCCTCTTTGTATTTAGATATTGCGGCGTCATGATAGGGTGGAGGGTGAGCAAAGTGTGCCTGCTCTGTGCTGACACAGGAGCGGCGAGTCCGGCGACCTGTCTGTTTCCTCTTTGCCGAAACCGCAGCATTGCAAACAAAGGCGGAACTTAAAGTAAAGAATCGATCTCACCAGGCTAGTATCGATCCGATACCGACTTGGTATCGATGTTATGTTCACGTGACGTGACGGCCAGTGATGCGCGGGTCCATGTTCGACCCGCACCGGCCGTCGTTTTAAACTAACCCGCCCGAACTCGGACCGCAGCAGATAATTGTGAAATATTGTACCCAACCCGCTTCCTGACCCGCATTTTAAAAAAAGTAGTCTATACTTTCTCTACTAAAATTTTGTCTACTACATAAATTACAAAACTTTACACAGCATCTTTATTTCAAACGACCCGACCGACCTCGACCCGAATATCATTAAAAATATTGTTTGGTGACTCGTGACCGTAGGCGACCGCGGGCACCCGCTCAATTTGGATCAACCCGCACATTACTGGTGACAGCGCAACGTCTAAACACAAGAGGGTGGAGGGTGAGCAAAGTGTGCCTGCTCTGCGCTGACACAGGAGCGGCGAGTCCGGCGACCTGTCTGTTTACGCTTTGCGGAAACCGTAGCATTACAAACAAGAGCGGAACTTAAAGAATTGATCCCACCACTACTCTGCACACTGGACCTTTTTAACATCTGCTGTTTTAGTGTCCGTGTGTTGGATTTTGTTCCTCAGTGAGTTCATTCAGCCTCCACTCTGTGATGCTGCACCCTCCACCCTCCTCTGTTAGCTCCTACATTACTGTTAAGGCCGTGGACGTTAACCTTTGACCCTCGACCTCTGAGGCAGAGTTTTGCTGTCACATAGCAGCTGAAAAGTGTCGGTTTAATCACGCACTGAATCCTCCGTGATGTCTTACGTTTGTCTTTATAAACGTTAAATTTAGGCTGCCTGCTCGCGGTTGGGGGTGTTAAAAGTAGTAGCCGTTCCTCCGACCCATCTATGCAGCTGTAAAGAGACCTGTTGGCCTACTGACGACTCGCTTTCACAAGGAGCGGTTAAAAATAGACGCCGTGAATGTTGCTGCTGCAACCGGGCTGGACGGACACACACACACACACACACACACGAATAAACATGTACTGACATGCCTTTGTACTGCAGTGTGAGTGAGTGTGCACGTTAGATAAATGTTAAACATCGACCTCAACAGCTCAGTTTGTAGTTGTTCATGATTATCATGACGTCCGGTACGTTCAGTCGGCTGCATGTTATACTACACACACACACACACACACACACACACACACACACACACACACACACACACAGCCTCAAGGTGTCTGCTGACAGCCAGCTGCTTCGTTTAAGGTTACAGCTGATCTACATTTCTCTCACACACACACACACACACACACACTGATGCAGCTAGCTCACAATAACTTTCTCGCGACAGGTGATTACATGCAGCAGAAAGATGCACATGTTTACTGTCAGAGCCTCGATCACAGTTACACAACACACCTCGCTCTCTGCTGACCCGAGAGGTTGCATAAGCCGCCGTCTGAATATGGAATGAAGGCCGCGATGAACGCTTCGATGTAATTGGTCCAGAGACAATACGAGCCGTTGTTACCGCAGACGGTACAGAGCAAAAAGTTTCAGATGTTGGGAGAACGTCAACGAGGAACTTTGGCATCAAACGCAACCTTTGAGAAATACAAAATAAAACAATATATGATATATAAATATGTTTTCATTAGTGTTTAATCACCTGAAAATAAGAATAATTATCTTTCTGTTACACAAGTGACAACCTCACCTAAACCCCAAAACCTGCAGTTCCTCTAACGTCCACCTGAGGCTGGCTCCAGAAGTGAGTCAGTCTCCATAAGTCCCCATGTCCAAATGTCCAACTTCACAGCAGAAATAAACATGTTTACAGCCTGGGACAAAAAACAGTTTGGGCTCTATTTTGCTACTAAATCTCACACGCTGGACCTTTTTAAAGTACAGTCGATTAAAATAAATAAAGTCACCCCCCCCTCCCTCCATCAGTGCTTTGGCTTGTACAGTCAGTCAGGCTGTGGTCAGCCCTGGATCAGATTTAGCACGCCTAGAAGTTTGGTGCCAGACTCAGGTGAGCCAAATACCAGATATGTGTCGGAGTATAATTAGTTTGTTCACCGAGAGTCGCCTGAAACCTTGTGAAGTGGAGTCATGAGTAGATTTCTTTCTGGGACAGATTGATGGTGTAGAGCTGCTGTTAGACTAAACACAACCATGTTGACGACGGCGAACAACAAAAAGCACCGACGGAGCTCTGTGTCACGTCACGAGGCAACAAAGTCAGCTGACTGCGCACAAGTCGAGTTTTTACAAGCAGCTCTCCAAACATGTCTGATGTAACAACAGGCTGCTTTGCAGCGCAACATGACTTCACATAAAGCGGCCTTACCGCGTTGTTACCGCGTTTGTTACCGCGTTGTTACCGTGTGTTGTTACCACGTTGTTACCGCGTTGTTACCATGTTGTTACCACGTTGTTACCACGTTGTTACCGTGTTGTTACCGCGTTGTTACCGCGTTGTTACCGCGTTGTTACCATGTTGTTACCGTGTGTTGTTACCGCGTTGTTACCGCGTTTGTTACCCTGTTGGTACCACGTTGTTACCGTGTTGTTACCACGTTGTTACCGTGTTGTTACCACGTTGTTACCGTGTGTTGTTACCACGTTTTTACCACGTTGTTCATGTACCTTGTCTTTGTCCTTTTGCAGGCCACGGTAAGAACCACAAGGACGCAGCATCGGTGCGAGCCACGCACCCGATCCCGGCCGCCTGTGGGATCTACTACTTTGAAGTAAAGATCGTCAGCAAAGGTCGAGATGGGTAAGAAGAAACAACTCTGATAACTTTGTCCAGCCTCGGGTCACGAGGTGTTTACGAGCTGCGTCTCAGCTCAGACACTTGTTAGCACTCTCCTTTATAGCACACTGTAGTGGTGTTGTCCCAATTTGAGTTCGACTGTTGTGAACTTGCTGTAAATCGACCGCGCGGAGCATTAGCACCAAAATATAAATTTACAACTTCACCGCAACCACGTCAGCTCCAGCAGCTTCGTCAGCTGCCATTTTCACAATGAGTATCCAAAATAACGACCACTGAAGGCGGGAAGCGTCCAGGGAGCAATTATTGTGAGTTTAATTTATCAGTTTCAGAGGCTATGTGGGTTAAACAAATCTCTGAATTCGTTAACGTATACGTCCACTTGAGTCTCCATAAGTCCCCATGTTAAAACGTCCAACATTACAGCAGTTTAACTCAAAAGTATTCATCTGTCTGTCTGCCTGTAGTCGTATTTCGTCAGTAATCTTGATCTCGGTGTACTTTCGTCACCGTGCTGGCTTGTAAATGTGTGAACTTGCCTCAGCAGCACTTCCTCCACCTTGACTCTGCATAAAAACACCAATCCTCATCTCACCGTTGGTTGCCAAACACAACAGTTCCTCCAAACAAACATGTCACTCACGGCCTCCATTAATATCTGCATCAGCTGTGCTGCTCTCCAAATGTTTCATTGCCCTGACAGCAAGTTGCATCAACATTTTAAACTTTAGTTCATCTGCTGTGTCAGTGGAAAACAGGACGGTACAACTCCAAAAATGGCAGCCTTCAGCAACAAGCCCCGGCTCGCCCACAGCCTGACTGTCGAGGTTCAATGTCACTGAAAAATCAGAAGCTGCTCCAGAATTATCTCGACGTGATGTTTGGCTCGGTTATTTCCAGAAACAGGAAGAAGACGCGCACGTCACGAGAGAATACCCAACAAAGCACGTGAAATCTGCGAGGTGGAACAGGTGAGCGTTCAGGTGGAGAGCACTGACAGCATAAAGACTGGACGTAGTCTCCATGACGTCACCTAAAAATCGACTCAAGCCTCAAGTGGACGACAGGAGGAACAGGGAGGTCGCGACACATATACACTGTCCACTTGTTATACTGTCAGTGCCACAAGACGCTGTTCCTAACGAGAGTTACGTATCGGACCTTTAAAAGTCAGCGAGGACGGCAGTCTTTCTTTTGGAGCAGCTGCAGGCTGAATGTGCCGGAGGCGACAAACATCTTGGTGACTAAAAGCAGAATAAAAAAGGGCAGCACGATAATGAAGGCGTGATGAAACCATGACTGATCTTTTTATGGGTTTATTGTTGTGGCCTTACTCGGGCAGTATTTCCTGATATACTGCTTCTGGTTGGACTGGAACAATGAAAGGAACGCAGCGTTAGATTCTCTGCGTGTCATCATGTCAATGCAACAACCTCAATATGAATCTAACATGTTGTTAAGACCAAAATGAACTCAAGCACATCATTTTTACTCAAAGGCAGCAGACACCTCCACAGTGTTGACACTACATTATTGAACCAGGACAAAGGTCAGCAAGGTGAGCTCACCTGGCAGAGTAAGTGCCTGTCAACAAAGCCCAGTGATGTCTTACTTATGACAAGTTAAAGTCACTTCTGGAGCCAGCCTTGAGTGGACGTTTGAGGAACTGCAAGTTGTTGGCTCCACGTCCCAGACACGAAGGTCGCCGCTCGGTCCCGAGCTGAGATGATGTCAGATGTTTTCACTCAGCGACTCGGTCGAGTCAAACTCGCTTATACAAAAAAGGATGCTCGTGACGTTACGACCTCTGAGCATCGACTCTCTGACTGTCATAACTGCTCCACACGTCTGAGATATGAAACCTCTTCAAAGCTCTGCCTGACAGCCTTTAATCCGCTCGATGTGAATACTTGAACACTTCGTGCTCTGCAGTTTAAATGTCGTGTACTGTTTAAAATGTACCTCAGCTTAAACTCCTCTTCTCTTGTTGTGTGCAGGTACATGGGCATCGGCCTGTCGGCACAGGGAGTCAACATGAACAGACTGCCCGGTGAGTAACGTGTCAGTGATGTCGAGACCACACACTTAGTTATCTAACATGTTGCTAACATCGGCCGTATCTGTCTGCTTGAGGCGTCGCAGCGTTCTCAGTCGGCGTGTTTCAGGTTTTACAGCATGCAGTGTGTTTTTAAAGTTCATCAGTCCGCTGAGAGGCTCCATCTTTACGTGACAGAATCAACAACGTAAACACTGGATAGCCGATTGTTTCCCTCGGGATGTCGAAACTGTTGTTGTTGTTGTTGTTGTTGTTGTTGTTGTTGTTGTTGTTGGAGTGTTCCGAGGTGGTGTGGACGGATGATAACTGCATGTGTGGATGGAGAAAGTGAGCCGGAGAATGTGATGAGGATGTGTGGCGTTGCTATGGTGATTGGATGTAGTTTGTGGACTGAACTGACAGCTGCAGAAAGAACATGTCAGGACATGTGGGGACACGTCAGGACATGTGGGGACACGTCAGGACATGTGGGGACACGCCGGGACATGTGGGGAACCATTAGGACACGCCAGGACATGTGTGGTCATGTCAGGACATGTGGGGATATGTCAGGACATGGGGGGACACGTTAGGACATGTCAGGACACGCCTGAACATTGTGACGTCGGGACATGTCAGGACATGTGGGGAACCATTAGGACACGCCGGGACACGTTAGGACATGTGTGGACACACCGGGACATGTGTGGACACGCCAGGACATGTGTGGATATGTCAGGACATAGGGGGACACGTTAGGACATGTCAGGACACGCCTGAACATTGTGACGTCGGGACATGTCAGGACATGTGGGGAAACGCCAGGACATGTGTGGATATGTCAGAACATGCCTGAACATTGTGACATGTCGGGACATTGTCGGGACATTTGGGGACATGTCAGGACATGTGGGGAAACGCCAGGACATGTGTGGACACGTCAGGACGTGTCTTGACATGTCTCCAAGAAGCTGTACGGTCTGACCTCAGACCAGTGTTGAGTTCGAGTCTTTTTACCGATTCGGATCACTGACTCTTGGACGAATCTTTTTTGAAAGACCGATCCGTATGAACGAACCGCTGTGTGTACTGCTCGAACCTTTTAGCTTTAAGTGAGGTCATGAGGCTGATACTGTTAATCCCTAACGTACTCCCAACCACCTACAGTTACAGTCTAAGCTTTGTATATGTTTATATTTATATTTATATTTATGTGATTTATGTGATGTGTGGCTGCATGTGTTCTACAGCACGTACAGTAAACGTGCAGATGGATGTAACAGAGCGAACAAACAACCAAACTCAGAGTCAGTCCAGGACAACACACACAGATAAATCCACAGAGTTCGGGACACACCCACACACACACACAACACACACACACCACACACACCACAACATGAGTCAGTCAGAGTTAAGGCAATGCAGAGTAATCTGTCTAGCAGGGCGCGGACCATTTGTAGTGGAAACCTAGCAACCAAAAATATTTTTCATGCGTCCACGCAGCGTTCCACGTCGTTCCACCCCTTTGTGTGACATTCGACACATGTGAATCAAGAAGAGAGGAGAATGAATGGTGTGTGTGTGTGTGTGTGTGTGTGTGTGTGTGTGTGTGTGGATATTCACAGAGAAAACATCCCTGCTGTGCTTTGAACTTTTTTTTTTTTTTGCTTGTTGTTGTCAGGCTGTTTTCTTCTTCACTTTTTATTCTGACACCGTGACGTGTTTCATCACACAAACTGCAGTATCTTATCGCCGCTTACACCAAGCTGCAACCTCTGTGTCTGTGAAGTGAAGCCACAAGCTGCAGTTCCTCTAACGTCCACCTGAGGCTGGCTCCAGAAGTGAGTCAGTCTCCATAAGTCCCCATGTCCAAATGTCCAACTTCACAGCAGAAATAAACATGTTTACAGCCTGGTACAAAAAACAGTTTTGGTCTCTGTAGCTAATTTCCCCGTTCATGACAACTGTACTGAGGGTGAATTTATATACAACTCACCTGTTCACATTATATTAAGGCTTAAAGTTATGCAGGATTAAGAGCGTGGACGCTTTGACTGACAGGTGGGTGTGGTTACAGAGCAACCAAGCGTCCCTCAGCCCGCTTCAGATCCACAGAGGGGTCAATACATGAGAACAAGAGCCTTTAAAATGAATCCTGAACGTGACGGGGCGTCCGTGTAGAGCTGATAAGTTCTGATGAGTTCTTGTGGACCTGAGTTCTGGTCCAGCCGTACGACGTCGTCCACTGCTGACCTCTGTGTCTGATCCCGCTGTGGAGGCCTGCCCATTTCATTAGCATGTTGGAGCAGTGAGCCTGGCTTTAGAGGCAATATCCCTGTCAGCAGATTAATCTAATACCTCCACACACACACACACACACACACACACACACACAGAAGTATATACACATATGCACTAACATGGACACACAGCAGTATGCGCTCATGTCCACATGACATAAACACAAAAACTAGCACACTTGGCTCGTGGTAACACTTTATACACACACACACACACACACACACGAGTACAAATCTAATATCTCGGCTCAAACACGACCTACTTTCACTAACCCCGCTTTGCTTTTTGGCAACGACAGCCAGGCTGTGATTGAAGAGAGACTCTGACAGAGCGACGCGAGCCGAGAGCGGCGACAGCTCCTTTTACAGCCCGTCAGAGGGATTCGACCAGATAACCGCGAGTGAGCGCACGGACCGCCGGGATGTTACACAGCCCGTCCTCTTTCAGGTTGCCTGTCGGATCGATAACCGTGTCGGACACGTGTAACCGTGCACACGCTGCTCACGGCTTCTTTAAGAGTGCTGCATAAACACACAGGTTATCTGAGGTCAGAGCTCACGTTCCCGCGACACACTGAGCTTCTTCTTAACTCGAAAACACTGCGCATGCTTCAGAGAGCCGCGGGGCTGTGAGTTCCTGCTCATTTCTGAAGGAGTTTCCTGGAAAGAACAATGTAATTATAGTAAATATTCACAGCTGGAAACTCTGCTCTCCGTGTATATGTTGAATCGAGTGTAGACGTTTTATACACGCTCATCAGCTGAGCTGCTGTACGCAGGCGGTTTGATATTCTTAGAAATATTCTTATTGGTTTTCTCTGAGTCAGGTGAGACGATCGCGACGACTCTCGTGTCCGTCTGCAAACTATTTCCCCAATTTCATTAATTTATCGGATCTTTTTATCGGTTAAAATTTCTCTCCATATCAGCCGATATTTTATCGTTCCGATAAATATCGTGCATCCCCAATGACAACGTTTATATCAAAGCCAACGTTGGTGCGTTACGTATACGTTAACGAATTCAGGGATTTGTTCAGAAGTATTGTGTTATGAATGGAAGTCCGTAACATGGAGACTGACTCGAGTGGACCTGCAGTCTTTGGCTTCACTTCAAAGCCCCTTGGCGCCAACATTTGACTGTCAAACATGAAACCGTGACCGCTTCATCTCAGTTTGTCTCTCTTCTTCTGCTACGTAGACAAGACGGCGTCCACTGAGGGCGAGAAGTTTACATGAGTGAAACCAGCTCACAGTGTGTGAAGGACCATCGCTGTTGTTTTTAGTAACTCGTGTCTTTGTCTCCGACTGAATACTCACGCCTCGCTGCATCAGTCGAGGCAGGAAGAAGAAATGAGCGAGTTTAGGGAGTAAATCATGACTTCCTCCTCTCCGTCAGCAGTGACTCACCACTTTCTTTACATAGAACAAATCCTCCTGCTGGTCGTCTGCAGCATTGCAAACACTCAGAGTGTGTGTGTGTGTGTGTGTGTGTGTGTGTGTGTGTGTGTGCGCTGTCATGTGACGCCCTGCAGGCAGTGGAAGTCAGATGGGAAAATCTGAGCAAGTCTCTGAGTAACTGTCTCCTCTCCTTCAGCCGAGCGACCGCGAGAGCGAGTCACTTCACCTCAAACGCTCCCGTGGACCGACCCGGCGCCGCAAAGTGTAAAATGACGATGTGTGTCCTGTTTTCAGGGTGGGACAAACACTCGTACGGTTACCATGGAGACGACGGCCACTCCTTCTGCTCCTCTGGGACCGGCCAACCGTACGGCCCGACGTTCACCACGGGGGACGTGATTGGCTGCTGCGTTAACCTCATCAATAACACCTGCTTCTACACCAAAAACGGCATCAGCTTAGGTCAGCGAGCGTGTTTGTGTGACAGTGATGCACGGTCCGGTTCTTGTTGTCTGATTTACAGCTTTAGATCCTCACACGTTTCTAACTTTGTCCTTTTATCCACCAGGTGTTGCCTTCACAGACCTCCCTGTAAGTGTCATTACACGTCCATCACATCATCGCAGCATTTTGTTTTAATGTGTCCCAGTTTGTTGATGAGATGTTGAGTTCATATTTACGACCCTCGTCACTCCACTGCTGTGGTGACAAGCTTTTTTTACGAAGGTTAAATCTGGAGCAACTGGACTGAGGTCTGACGTGACCGATCACGAACATCTTCATGGATCTACAACCGAGTCCAGCTGCCCCAGATTTCCTCGAGGAAAGCTGACCTTCTCTGACATATAACTGGATGTCGACCATGTGGGTCCTTCTAATCTGATCTTGAGCTGTTGGAACTTAACAGCAGCCAAATAAGTTTTAAGACTTGAACAGTTGGCTGCAGAGTAGATGGAGTTACCGACCGCCGTCAGTCCAGGCGTTTGTGTTAACTGAATACCCAGTTGGTGGTTTTGTGAACTCTATGATCTCTGTGTTTTACGTACTTTACAACACTCACTGTGTGAGCCTGAACATCTCTTGCAGCCCAACTTGTACCCCACAGTGGGGCTTCAAACTCCGGGCGAGATCGTAGACGCTAACTTTGGCCAGCAGCCGTTTGTCTTCGACATCGAGGACTACATGAGCGAATGGCGGGCCAAGATCCACGGCATGATCGCCCGCTTCCCCATCGGAGAGAGGCTGGGAGAGTGGCAGGCCGTCCTGCAGAAGTAAGATTCAGTCCACACACACACACCTACAAACAAACAAACAAACAAACAAACACCTGTAACTACGAGAACACGTGAAGCAGCCAGCTGAGGACTCACTGTGAATCCAAAGCCCGTCCTATCGTCTTCCTGTTTGCCACAGAGCTCCATTGTTGTCCAAAAACTATTAAAAGCGCGTCAGCAGGCCGCACTGCTGCAGGGTGACATCAACACACTCAGGTTTATTTTGAGTCGATCTCACACACACACACACACACACACACACACACACACACCGACCGTCCTCCTGCTGAAAATACTCACTGTGGATTAATGCACTGCTGAAAATAGTCCCCGACAAAAGCACCATTTACTGCTGTTTGAGTAACGTTTGTGAAAACCTGCAGTGAGCAGCTGCTTATTGACACTATATGTTTGTCTCGTCTCCAGTATGGTGTCCAGCTACCTGGTGCATCATGGGTACTGTGCCACCGCAACAGCCTTCGCCAGAGCCACAGAGACGATGATACAAGAGGACCAGACATCAATAAAGAACAGACAGAGTGAGGGAAACCAGACTTCTAATCGCTTTGACATTGGACTGACGGACTCCTGAACTCATACTGAAGCTTCTTATCGTCACATAAAACCTTTGTCTGATATTAGATATAAAAGTGTTTGAAACCAAAGATGTCCAGCCTTAGATACTGAGGATTGTTTGTCCCGGATGCCCTGTCCTCTGTCAGACGTTTGCTGTGGAAGCACGGCTCCTCTTGATCAATACACTGTTATATTTATTTGTTTCTTTGTGTCTAATAGGAATACAGAAGCTGGTGCTGGCAGGACGGGTTGGAGAAGCCATAGAAGCTACTCAGCAGCTTTATCCCGGCCTGTTAGAACACAACCCAAACCTACTATTCATGTTGAAGTAAGTCGGCGTGTTTTTAAAGATGTAGGCGCTGATTGTTCGGCTTCACGAGGTGAACACCGCTAACAGCAGTGCGTGTTGCTCTTCAGGTGTCGTCAGTTCGTGGAGATGGTGAACGGTACAGACAGCGAAGTTTGCTGCTTGACCATTCGCTCGCCCAAGTCCCAGGACAGTTACCCCGGTTCACCCAGCCTCAGCCCCCGCCACGGAGCCAGCAACACACACCTGCACACCGGAGGTACGCAAACCAACACACACATGTACACCGGAGGTACGCAAACCAACACACACCTGCACACCGGAGGTACACAAACCAACACACACATGCACACCAGAGGTACACAAACCAACACACACCTGCACACCGGAGGTACACAAACCTTTGTTCTTTCTGAATAACGACACATTGACGCAGATAAACTTGTAAACGACGGTCGTTTATGTAACCTTATCTCGATGACAGTCGAACGGCGTGAATGACGGTTGTTGGGGTCGCCTGAGGACCGCCGTGAACCACGGTCGTCCGAGGTAAACGACAGTCGTTCAGGTCGTCCGAGGTCCGGCGTGGTCGAGGTCACAGCCACCAGAAACGACGTCTTTTCCGTTAACCGTGTTTTTCCTTCGCTCAGGAGCAGACAGTCCGACCTGCAGTAACGGGGTCACTCCCACCAACAAGTCAAAGAGCCACAGCGGCGCTGGCAGCAGCAGCGTCAAATACCCCAGCGTGTCCTCCTCCGCCTCCTCCTCCACCTCCTCCTCCCCTTCCTCTGTCAACTACTCCGAGTCCAACTCCTCCGATTCCACTAAGAGCCAGCCGCACAGCGCCAACAGCACCCAGGAAACCAGGTAGGAAGGCCCGTCATGTGGGGCAGTCTGTCCACATCGTCCCGTCTGTCCTCGAGTTTAATCATCTTCATCGCGTGTGTGTGTGTAGTGACAGTGAGATGGAGATTGAAGCAGAGCACTACACTAACGGGGTTGTTGAGGGCTCCTCAGCGCGGATCATGAATGGGACGTACAAACACGAAGAAATCCTTCAGCCTGACGACAACAGCATCGGCAACGGAGTAACAGGTACACACACACACACAGATACACGCCTACATCGCCAACAGTGGACTGTGGTTCAACACTGACCAAGTGGTGACTCTGATGTTACTGTGTGTGTTGCAGATGAGGGCTGTAATAACAACAGACAGCTGTGTGGAGGGAACCAGGCGGCCACCGAGAGGATGATCCAGTTCGGGCGGGAGCTGCAGGCGCTCAACGAACAGCTGTGTCGCGAGTACGGCAAGAACGCCACGCATAAGAAGATGCTGCAGGTACGCACACGCAGGCGCACACTCTTTGTCCCGACGATTAAAGTGAAACCATGACTTCTCCTGTAGGCTGGGAACAGGAGGAGCGTGACAGATGATCTTTAAACTGAGTTCAGATCGGCCAACAAGCTTTCTTTATGAAACCGTCACTGAGGCGGCTGAAGAAAGTCAAGACAGAAAACTTTAACGACGAGTTAATAAAAGTATAAATAAAAACAGGTTTGTGACGTTGGATCAAGACTTTTATAACCTCTGAAAACTATAGACTGTCTGGTAGGGCTGCAAAATTCTGGGAATTTTCAAAGTTGGAAACTTTCCATGGGAATAAACAGGAATACACTTTTAGAGCCCAGAACACACAGAGACTGTTGAAGACACACGTGAGCCCGTGGACTACGAAATATTGTTCAATAAAACAATATACATACAAATAAATGTTGAAATGTTTTTAATAGTTTTATTTTGCATGTTTGATTTGATTCAGTTTGTTTTAAATTACCCACAATTCCCATGATTTGGAATATTCCCCAAATTCATGGAAAGTTTCCATAAATTTACCAGAAGCTTTCAGCCCCTTTGCAATCCTCCAAGAAACAGTTTGTTAAACACAAACTCAGCCACCAGGGGGCAGAACTCAGCTCAGACAAACAGGACCGAGTTAAAGAGAGAGAGACAACAACAGTATCTGACCCTGTCTGTCCCTCTGTCCCTCTGTCTGTCTGTCTCTGTCTGTCTGTCTGTCCCTCTGTCTGTCTGTCCCTCTGTCTGTCTGTCCCTCTGTCGGTCTGTCTGTCTGTCTGTCTCTGTCTGACCCTCTGTCTGTCTGTCTGTCTGCAGGATGCGTTCAGCCTCTTGGCGTACTCCGACCCGTGGAACTGCCCCGTCGGTCAGCAGTTAGACCCGACACAGAGAGAATCGCTCTGCTCCGCTCTCAACAGCGCCATCCTGGGTAAAGAACACACACACACCCACACACACACACACACACACACACAGACACACATTCTGGTACACTGACACTTCTTCTTCTTCTTCTTCAGAGTCACAGAATCTGCCCAAGCAGCCTCCGCTGATGTTGGCGCTTGGCCAGGCCACAGAGTGTGTTCAGCTCATGGCCCGGGTCCGGTCCGGTTCCTGCTCCTTCGCCAGAGTAGACAACTTCCTGCACTAGCCCAGGTCCAGGTGAGTCCAGGTGAGTCCAGGTACATTCGCAGTGAGACACACACACACTGTCCGTCACACGAGGCTCACACCTGCGCCTCCTCTCCGACAGGTGAGCGACGAGCAGCACTGAGAGGAGGCGTGTCCAGCAGGTGGCTGTCATGGCGACGGAGGAGGAGGAGGGGAAGAGCATGCGTGTGATTGGTTGGTGTGTTTGGCCCGTCCCGTCAGACCGAGCCAGCGGCACAGACGAAGAGGAGGCGAGGAGAGAAGGAGGCGAGGAGAGAAGGAGGCGAGGAGAGAAGGAGGCTTTCCTTTTTAATTTTTAGTATTATCAAATAAAGAAACGTGTGACACTATTTAAAGATAATTAATTATTATTCTGTTTATCTAGACTTTTTTATAGTTTTATTTTATTCAGTTTGTCGTGCTCATCCCGGACAAAACCGATTGGAACACCCTCACCTCACCTCTTTGTTTCTTTCTTCTGTTTTAACGGGTCCCTGCCGTCAGTATTGTTGCTGTTGCTGTTGTTGCTGTTGTTCGTCATATCACCGCAACCACGACACCCACATCCTGTTACCACGGTGACCGCCTCAGCTTCAGCGAGGTGCATTGACCGTTAGCCAGCTAGCCCTCTTTTAGCTAATGGGTAACATACCAGCTAGTAGCCGGCTAGGCTAGGCTAGGCTAGGCTAGGCTAAGGTTAGACACACAACACACTGGCTTTCTCCTTGCTAACTAGCTAGCTAGCTGTTGGCTTTCATCACTTGGCAGGCTCCATAAAACACCTATTAGCTAACAGGTAACATACTAGCTACTAGCTAGTAGTTAGCCTACTAGCTGCTGCTAACCGCTGCTCATAAACGCACCGCACAGTAACACACAACACTGGCTTTCTCCTTGCTAACTAACTAGCTAGCTAGCTATTGGCTAAGCTAATCTTTGTTTTCGTTTACTCACTTGGCTCCAAAGATTTAGCCCGCTAACATCTATTAGCTAATAGGTAACATACTAGCTAGTAGTTAAGTTACTAGCTGCTGCTAACTGCTGCTCATAAACACACCGCACAGTAACTACTGTTCTCTACATGTAGCTTAACGAGGCTACATATGTTACCTACCTACCGAGTGAGCCTAGCTAGCTTGCTAACTAGCTAGGCTGGCTAACAGCTAAAGTTTCAGACTCGGAGCCGCTCAGCGTGACAAACGCCTCCGATTGTGCAGCAGGTCATTTAAAAACTCAAAACGTAGTGCGGTGTGTCACGTTTCATGGATAAAATACTTTGAACCAAAGAAAAAAAAACATGATTAAAGGACCTCTGTAGTGACGGACCCCGCCAGTAACGAGGCGGAGAGGATTCAATTGGAACGTTAGAGGTGTTGGGACCTTCATTTCACTGTAACGACCTCAGCATCGACCAATCAGTGATGTTGTTGCAGGTGGCAGAGCTCAGCTGCAGCTCATAGCACCGACTTCTCAGGACCCGACTGAACACTATTATCACGGCCGCCTCCAAAAACCTGTAACGAGCACGAGTCGAGCCACCGCCCCCCGAGGAGTTTGTTCAAACCGACCACAGCCCGAGCTTCTGTTAGAAATTCAAACGAAGAGGAGAAATCATTTTCCAAGCAGGTTTTCCTTTTTTAATTCCAGCACGCTCTTCGTGATAATTAAATCTGTTTGGGGGGCATTTGATTCAAAAACCACTTAACGGTTGTGAAAACTAGTTTTATGTGTGTCGGGGAAAAAGGCTTTTTATTTTCCATTCACACCCCTGCATTTCTCTGACACCCACACACCTGACTTCACTGTGTCATACCTATTATTAGACCAGAGTCCAGCTTATTCCATATATTTATTATTTATCCCCAGAAGTTTGTCCTTTTACGTTAAGGAAGGAAGGTTTAGTTACAGCAAAGTTTTTGAGACCTCTCCTGATTGAGGATTAATAAATAAGACGTACGAATGAATGGAGTAAAATATATATTTTAACCAATAAAGTCAAATTATTGAATTTAAGTTTTTATTTTAAGACAGAAGTTTTTCACCTTCTCCAAATATTTAGCATCCAGCTAGCCCTTATTAGCTAGTTAGTAACTTAGTAGCTACTTGCTAGTTAGCTGCTGCTGCTCATGAACACACAGCACGGCTACAAAAGTTACCTAGCTAGCTAGCTAATGTTAATTATGTGTTTGTTAGCTGTCTGATAGCTAGTTAGCCAGCTAGCTAGCTATCCATCAACTGCTATCTACCTAGCTTGCTAGCTAACTAACCTTTCCTTAAAAAAAAAGACAAACTTTTTTTTTTAACCACTGCCAGCTAAGCTAAGCTAACTAGCGAGCTAACCATTAACTGCCAGCTAGCTAGCTAACTAGCTACCCGCCAACTGCTATCTACCTAGCTTGCTAGTTAACTAGCTATCATTAGTTGATAATTCAGATTTATTCAGATTTATTTTTCCAATTCTGGAAATTTTCCTAAAAAAAAAAAAGAAGACAAACTTTTTTTGCCACTGCCAGCTAAGCTAAGCTAACTAGCGAGCTAACCGTTAACTGCCGGCTAGCCAGCTAGCTAATGTTAGTCAGTCTGTTAGCTGTCTGAGTGTTTGTCTTTCTCTGAGGACAAACAGTCTTTCTTTTTGCCGGCTAGCAAGCTAGCTAACTAGCTACCCACCAACTGCTATCTACCTAGCTTGCTAGCTAACTAGCTATCATTAGCCGATAATTCAGATTTCAGATTTATTTTTCCAATTCTGGAAAAAAAAAACGACTAAGCTAAGCTAACTAGCGAGCTAACCGCTAACTGCCATTCACAGGCCTGAGCTTCGTTTAAATTCAGTTTATTGGATCTTTTTAGATATTTCGCTCTGAATGTTTCTTTGTTTTCACTCGGGGCTGAATGTTGTCTGACTGTTGGGCTGCTCTGTTGTGACCCGGTTTAAACGGCTTGTGGATCCACCCTGACGTGTATATTTCCATTTTAATAAGAGCATTTTACATAGAGACGTATGGAATAATAATAACACAGGAGATGTGACGTTGGGGGGGTTTCCTGCAGGGTCAAACTTCTTACCACGCTGGTTTTTATAAAGACCTTCTGCTCTAATAGGAACTATTGTAATACTCCACATCTGCTTCGCAGCTGTAAAGGACTTCTGTTACACACTTATACCTGAAAGAACAACCTGCTGCACCTGTAGGGATCGAGTCTCCCAGCTGTCCTTTGTGTTCGAGCCTGGGCTGCGTCTCAGCACTGTTACCACGCATCCTTCCTCTTACCCCGGCGTAGACCTGATAGGCGCTGACGTGATCAGTGATTGTTTTGTTTTTTTAAAGGAAAGGGACGTGAACAAACAAACAAACAAAAAAAAAAGGCCTCTGAAGCCACGTGGACTTCTTCCTGCAGAGAGGCCGGACAGAGAACGGACGAGCTGTGCACAAACTGATCATGATTTTAATTTCATTATTTTGACTTTTGAGTTTTAGCAAAAAAATAAATAAATAAAAAATAAAAAAAATTGTGAATTGAGTTACCCTCTACTAAGCATGACGTTTAAAACCTTTAAAATGATAAAAAATGGAAAAATGATGATTAAAAAAAACAAAAAAACTATGTACTGGAAACATGTTAAAAAAAAAGAAATATTGTATTCTGTTTAATTTTGACAGAATTATTTTTATTAAAATACATCCATAAGCATAAAAGTGAAGTCCTGTTTTTATTTACTGTGCTCCGCCTCAACTCTGTGATTTACAGAGTTTATGATGGACAGTGAAGTAAACCGCTGACAGCTGTAGCTGCTGTTAGCTCATGTTAGCTCAGTCTGTTAGCTGCTGTTAGCTCATGTTAGCTCAGTTTGTTAGCTGCTGTTAGCTCAGTTTGTCAGCTGCTGTTAGCTCAGTTTGTTAGCTGCTGTTAGCTCAGTCTGTTAGCTGCTGTTAGCTCAGTTTGTTAGCTGTTGTTAGCTCAGTTTGTTAGCTGTTGTTAGCTCAGTGTGTTAGCTGCTGTTAGCTCAGTTTGTTAGCTGCTGTTAGCTCAGTTTGTCAGCTGCTGTTAGTTGATGTTAGCTGCTGTTAGTTCAGTTTGTTAGCTGTTGTTAGCTCAGTTTGTCAGCTGCTGTTAGCTCAGTTTGTTAGCTACTGTTAGTTGATGTTAGCTGCTGTTAGTTCAGTTTGTTAGCTGCTGTTAGCTCAGTTTGTCAGCTGCTGTTAGCTCAGTTTGTTAGCTACTGTTAGTTGATGTTAGCTCAGTTTGTCAGCTGCCGTTAGCTCAGTTTGTTAGCTGTTGTTAGCTCAGTTTGTTAGCTGTTGTTAGCTCAGTTTGTTAGCTGCTGTTAGTTGATGTTAGCTCAGTTTGTTAGCTGCTGTTAGCTCAGTTTGTTAGCTTTTTTGTGGACTACCGGGCAGTGGAGGTTTTCAGGTCTGGAATGTGGAGGAATTCTGAGCAGGGCTGGTGTCGTGCCAGAACCAGAGCTGGACAATAATTAGGTTAACACCATGGGTCACGTTAGCTGCTCATTTAGTCGATGTTACCAACCCAAGACTGGATTTTGATACGTTAGCTAGTTACCGATTTCTCTGCTTTGGCAGCTAAAGCCACATTATGACATGTTTGACATGCTCTGCAGTGACGTTAGCTTTGACTTTGTCAATGTTAAGAATCCATTTCAAAGCTAACATTAGCTGTCCGTTAGCAGAGTAGATTTGGACCAGACATAATGGCAGAGGAGAAGAGAGTGACAGCTGTAGCTGCTGTTGGCTCATGTTAGCTCAGTTCGTCAGCTTGGCAGTGAGCTCAGAGCGACGGGTACCCGTCGCTGCCGAACTGAGTGTTTGTACCAACAGGCGTTATGGACGACTAGGAAGAAGAAGAGGAGGTAACCAGGCTCAGCAGCTTCTATGGACATGATGGCAGAGGAGAAGAGAGTGAAGAGGACGCTGACGGAGGAAGCTAAGAAGAGAAAAGGAGAGAGTGAGCGAGCAAGAAGCCGCCGGACAAGAGTAAATGTGGGACTGACTTTTAGTGGTTGGTGAGAGCTTGGTGAAATAAAAGGCTGAAAGACAGACGCCGAGCTGGGCTGACTGCTGCTGGACTAGGCAGTGATATCAGCTGCTGCTGGGTCTGGTTCTGGTTCTGGGTCTGCTTACAATAAATGAACCCCAGTTCTTACTGTGAGCTGTCTGCACTCACTGTAGCTGGGCAGCAGAGGGCAGAAGAGCACTGAAGTAAACACTCAGTCATTTTACTCTCTTCATACATTGGTAGATAAATTATAAACATGTGTATGTTGTTTCAAAAAATGTTTCATCTGGTAATTTATCTGCATGTGTGGTTCCCATTTTGGATGATTTTATTACCTCCCACCTGAATTCAGTGTATTCGAGTTAGTTACCTGATGTGCTTCTCGTCTGTACTCGCAAGGTTCCTCGATGGCATCGGCGCTTTACAGTTTTTCTCCATTGGTTTGGCTCATTTCTTGAAACTGAGATGACATTCTCATAACAACATGGACAAATCCCCAAACTATCTTGCAGTTTCTCACAACAGAATGGCATTTATCATTGCTTTCATCACATTTCCAAATGCTTTGTACATGTGTCAAGCCTTTAGTACATCCTTGCAAATAGCTATGTACAAGTATCCTACAGTTAACACAATCAGCCAACATTTAGTAAATTTTTCAAATGAATGTATCTTGCTGATCTATCCCAATTGGTTGGTTTTCAGTGTCATGGTTATTGTCCTCAAAACATGTCAGCACATTTTCATCGTATAAGTCATCATATGCAGAATAGTCTGCTCAATTGTCAAAATAGTGTTAGGAAACTGGAATAGAATACAGTACATATTTTGGAAGATGTTATAGTAAATTTAGGATAATCAGGTTAGGTGAAATAAGTTTTTGACTAACGAAGGAGGCGTGTATAACCATGTGCGCGGCCATCTCAGAAAATGGTGTGGCCACCCACAATGCAAGTTTGGGCCCATACAACACAGATAAACTCCTCCGTTTCCTGGATCAACTGTATCTTGATCTGGTCCCAGAAAATGAGAGGGGTCTCGAAGGGCCCCACCTACCCCAGTTTGTAATTATATGGGACAACGTTAGTTTCCACCGGGGTCCACGCATCCGGGGATGGTTCAACATGCATCCAAGAATGCACAATGTGTTCTTGCCACCATACTCTCCATTCCTCAATCCTATCGAGGAGTTTTTCTCTGCTTGGAGATGGAGAGTGTATGAACACCATGCGGAAAACCAGAGGGCTCTCATGACTGCAATGGACGCTGCCTGTGAGGACATAACAGGGGATCAGTGTAGAGGATGGCTCAGGCATGCACGACGCTTCTTCCCGCGCTGTATCTCAAGAGACAACATCAGATGCGATGTGGATGAGAATCTGTGGCCGAACAGAGCACAGAGAATGGATGGCCAGGAAGATGAGGATGGTGACCAGGAGAGAGAGGGGAGTGACCGTGACTAAACAAAATGTCTTCATTTGTGACTCTTTGTATTTACAGTGCTGATTTGTTGATTTTTTTCTTTTTTGTGGGTTTTTGTATTTTGTGTACACAGTATATTTTCCTTTTTTACGGTTCCCTACCTACTGTAATGTGTACAATTTACGTTAGTTGAGAATAAAAATGAAAATTCCTCGGCAGAATGAGTGCAGTGTGTGTGTGTGGTGTGAAAATGTTATGCCTATAGTTAGAAATATGCCATGACAAAGCGTCTAAGCATTTTGACTTGCAGTACTTACACAATACCAAAGGGACAATGCATTTTGGAGGCACTGACTAGTTATATGAGAAGGGAATGTAGTTTTGACTGAAGGGTAAACTGTTTTGGGAGCTGTACAAACATTGCCAGGTGATCCATGTAGTTGTGCAGTACCATCCAAGTTATTTTGACAGAAGTACTAAATGAATCAAAATGTGCCAAAGCAATTGAGAAGGATCCATGCCATTTTTATGGTACTGACTATTTACATGGGAAAGGGATTTCATTTTGAAGCATGGATGAGTAGTTTTGGGAGACAAATTACATTTTGCTGGTTATCTGAAGTGTTGTGCAGAACTGCAAGTCTGTTTGGCCAAATTGCTTTATAGTTATGAGAATGTCATCTCAGTTTCAAGAAATGAGCCAAACCAATGGAGAAAAACTGTAAAACAACTCGAGCTTTCAGAAGTTAAGATTGGAGCAAAGGAGGATTTGAACCCAAACCAAATAATCGACATGAAAATATCCCATGAATGCTGTATAACATAAATATTAGTGTTTTACTCTATAATTAACAGTCTGTGATGTAACATACGACTTTAGTCTGTGTAAATTCCCTTAAAATGTCATATATATAAAAGTTTTGTCATGAAATATGACAGATGACTGTAACTGAGCTTCATTATGCAATTAAATTTTCTTTCCCACATGTGGCACATACCGTTTATACCGTATATGTGCGTACAGCCCATTTCATAGAGTAAACTCTACACAGTAAGTGTCCGTCATGAACATCACGGCTTCTTTTCTGAGATATTTTCAATATAAAAACAAAAATTTGGACGCTTCATAGAGTCAGCGCTGTGAAATCTTTCATACAAAGAGTTTATGGTTTAATCTGGATGTGTAGGCTACGGTAAATGCACTGTAACAAAAAGTGTCTTAAAAGTGTTTTACAGTGAACAACGACTAAAATATACCGTGAAGTATGACTGTGTTTTTCCTTTATACAGTTAAACAGTCACTCTTGAAAACCTTTTATTTTAAGGATGATTTTATTTTATAGAATAAAGTAGTATTTTATTTTATAGACTGTTAATTATACAGTAAAATGCCGTAATATTTAATGACGTATTTTACTGTCATCAGTTTTTCACCATAACATCTACAGACATTTAAAAATATAAAATAAAACAACAACCTTAACTGTGATATCAATATTACTGGTTAGTTATATCATATTTATTACGGCAATATTCTGTCAACCGTCAAAAACGACTGTTTTTGTTTTACAGTCGTATGGCAAAAGCTTTTATTTCTACATTTAAACATTGTATTTTATATAAGGGACTGTTCATTTTAATATTAGGAAAAAGTTATACCATATTTATTACGGTGAAATTCTGTCAATCACAGCTGACCGTTTTTTACCATTTAAAACAACTGTTTGTTTTTCTTTTTACAGTGTGCCCCGGTCCTGTACATGCCAGTTCAAACATCTCGAGGCTGTAATGATGCACGAGCTGAGCGTGATCATCATCATCATCATCATCATCATCATCATACATTACGCCCTCCAAAGGCCTGTGGGCATCCCGCGCTGCGAGACCTCTGGCCTTCAGAATTGGGCTGAAACATTCGGTGTTGTTGCTATGGTACATGTTAGTCACCATGACAACCGGCTACAGCGTCCTCAGATAATGCAACACTCGCTGTTATTGCCCAGTGATGCATATTCATAGTCACATGCAAGTCATTAGGGACATGTTTTATTAGTCCGTCCATCCATCCATCCATCCATCCATCCATCTCTTCCTTTGGCTTGACTAAACAGTAATTACTGTGAGGCCGGCTGAAGGAGGCGGCCCCCGCCTGCTCTCAGCTAGATTGTAATGGGTTCATAAGCGCTGCTGATTGAATTGATTGCCACAGTTGGAGTCTGGCTGAGATGTACAATGGGGTGGAATATGCAGAGCGCCGAACATTAATCAGCTCACACGAACGAGGCTGCAGACTCAGTTCTGTTTTTTATTTTTTATTTCAGCTACAGTGTCAAACGTTTACAGTCATGGCAAGAAAAAATAAAAACTTTATTTACATTCTCAGGTTTGGAGATCGGGAGTTACCTTCATGTTTATATGAACGTGTCCAACAAGAACCAGAGAGGCTGATGAGTCCTGAAGGAAGGAGGACGTTCACAGGTCCAAATAAAACAAACATTAAACCAAAAAAATCTGAATTTAAATTAAAATTAAATGACATTTTTTGTAGAGAAATAAGAAATAGAAATTAAAAAACCTGCAGTTCCTCTAACGTCCACTTGAGGCTGGCTCCAGAAGTGAGTCAGTCTCCATAAGTCCCCATGTCCAAATGTCCAAATTCACAGCAGAAATAAACATGTTTACAGCCTGGTACAAAAAACAGTTTTGGTCTCTGTAGCTAATTTCCCCGTTCATGACAACTGTACTGAGGGTGAATTTATATACAACTCACCTGTTCACATTATATTAAGGCTTAAAGTTATGCAGGATTAAGAGCGTGGACGCTTTGATTGACAGGTGGGCGTGGTCACAGACGTCATGATCAGCCTGAGCCATCACACTGATTCTCACCTGTAACCACAGGTGTGCCCACATTTTAACGATTTTCACTTTAATGTTTCCACAGTTTCTAATCGTACGTTTAACAGGAACAGGAAGTAGTGAAGCGATGCGCGACGCGCTGAGGTAGACTGTGACTTGTTGTCAAAACGTGAATGTACAACAACAAAATCACTAGTCTTCCACGACGCGACGCGCTGCTCGAGCTGAGAAGGTTCAATCTGGTTTTGTTCTCTACTAATGAAGTTTAATTTCTACAGGATGAAAGACCAGAGCAGAGAGAAGAAGGAGGGAAGTAAAAAGGTAAGGAAAGAAGAGGAGAGGAATGAAAAAGAAACAAGGAGTCAGAAGGAAACGAGAAAAGAGAGGGGAAGGAAAGAAAGAAGGAAGGAAGGATCCTCCCTTCTTTGTAGCTTGAGAAGAAAAAGGGAAGGAGAGAAAAGAACAACAGAGACAAAGGAAACAACAGAACATGAAAGGAACGGAAAACAGGGAAGGAAAGAAGGAGAGGAAGATGGGCTGGCAAGGAAAGGACAAAAGAGGAGGAAGGGAAGGAGAAGAGAAACAAGAAGAGGGGGAAGTAAGAAGGAAAGGAGAGAAAAGACCATATAAGGAAAGGAAAAAGGTGGGAAAGAAAGGAAAGGAAAGGAAACAAGGGAACACGAAAGGAAATGAGAATGTAGGAAGGAGATGAGTGTAAAGGAAATGAAACAGGAATAAAGCGACAGACGAGACGATGATGTGTGTGTGTGTGTGTGTGTGTGTGTGTGTGTGTGTTGTGAATGACAAACATCCTGTAAATGAATGATAATGGCTTGTTTAGTCGGAGCCCGCCTGCAGCGTTTCTCTGCTCCGTCCTGTTTCCTGTTAATATCGGCGCTCCGGCCTCGCTGACCTCGCCGCCGTTCTTCTGTTTCTATTAATCTTTAATGGCGGCTAAACGGCGCCGCGACGCTCGCTGACCGCCGTGGTCGTCCCACCTCATTACTGTCCTGAAGGAGAAAGAAACAACAACAGACATGTCTCTGATCCAGGACGTGGACTTTGTCTCTGCGGCGAGCTGTTTCGCGCCTCGATGACTTCCTGTTTTTTGATTACGCTCCACATCTTCGTCTTCGCCGTCTAATGGCGGCCGTTTTCCTCAGGCTGATGGTTTTACTGCAGAGTTATAAAGTTAGCACATTTGTTCCTTTCTTTTATTTTTACCTCGTCTGTCAGGTCAATCATGTATAGCCCACACACACACACACACACACACACACACTGTTGCCCTGCTTGCTGATCCTAACAAAGGTCTGTGACACTGTGACATTTGGAAGTAGATGAAATGACCGGCAGGGTCGGGGAGTGCCGCGCTCCATGTTTTACTGCCCGGGTATAAGAGCTCTCAAGACCTGAAAAGAACACACACACACACACACACACACACACACACACCTCTTCAGGACCTCAATACCTGCTTTAATACCTTTCTATTCATGTGCCTCCTTTCTGGGCGCTCTGCTGCTCTGCAGAGCCTTTCAGCTCCTCACTGGGGTTGAGGCACTACAGGACCCAATCAAATCTCAGTCCAAAGCCCATTAAAGAGATGAAGCCAGGAGGCTGCTGTGCTGTTAAATGTATTATTTCTTTTATGATATCTTTTATATTACTACAGCTTAAATAGTCTGTGTATATGTGTGGTATTTATTCAGTTTAGTGTTTATATGTGTGGTATTTATTCAGTTTAGTGTTTATATTTGTGGTATTTATTAAGTTTAGTGTTTATATGTGTGGTATTTACTAAGTTTAGTGTTTATGTGTGTGGTATTTATTCAGTTTAGTGTTTATATGTGTGGTATTTATTCAGTTTAGTGTTTATATGTGTGGTATTTATTCAGTTTTGGAGGTTTAACGTTAGTTTTCTGGGACTAGAGATCGTTTCTGTTGCAGGTTGTTACTAAGGCTCGGACTACTTCTCTACTGACGTGACCGTTTTCCAGTTATTAGTCAGACCATGTGTATCTCCATGGAAACGGAGATAACACAAGCATACAAAAAGATTTATTTTGAGAGTGAATGGCTCCAAAATGTGAACCTGAGCGTACCTTTTGATTTTATGTTTAATTAGCTGGTTATTGTTGCATGGCAATGGCAATATTACAGTCAAGGGTAAACTTTACCTTAGCAATGCATGCCTCAATATTGCTAAACTCAAGCAGTATTCCAGCTACTTTCTATTTTCTGAATAATAAATAACTTTTGAATACTCACCAATAGTCGTCTCAGTCACATAAGCCCAGTGTCGGTATTTCTGACCCTCCCTCAGCTCCCAAATCATTTGTATACACTCCCTAACCTGACTGCTCTTTTAGCTGCTGCAGCTTTAATACACAAATCTTTCCCATGTTGCTGGTTGAACTTGTGCAGCCTCCACATTGCAGCACGTCGTGTCTGCAGTCTCTCTTTACAAAGGCCTCATCAGAGGCTGCTGTCAGAGCAAACAATACTCAGAATGACAGCTGCCTTCGCTGGGCCGGCACCGCCAACCAAGTTTAAGTTACAGGAGCCATTGATTCTCTACAGGAGGACGCCGGCTGCCTGGGTTAGCGCGCACAATGCCGGGCCAACAATGTGGCTGCATTGTCCGGGTCACAGTGCTGAGCAGGAGAGTGACAGCGTACGAGCGAGCTATGAGTTCATTAGACCAGCACTGCTCGCCTTTCTTTCCCTCTATAAGTACTCCCTCCACCCAGCGACGCGTGCCCTTCTCAGCACTCATTAACGTCCAGTATGAGCCACTGAGTTACACGTATTAGCCGAGGAACATTGGAGGACACGCTGCCTGGTTAAACCCATGAACCTCCACCAGCACATGCACAAAATGACACATTAGGAATCATCTCCACGTCCAGCCTGCTTCTAATTTTCACTTAAAAAAAAGCATATTAAGAAATAATGGGCTCCTGATAGTTCACGTAACTCGGTGGCTCCAGTTATCTCGTCTTCCTGGAGGACTTGGGTCACGGAGATACACTCGGAAGAGAGTTTCAGAACTATTATTCTCCTTCCTTTCGGCTCTGGTCCAACAATTATGGAGGAGCCTGTTGAATAGGTGGTGTCATTAGAGCGAGCTAAATTATGCTCTTCACTTTGGGATGAAGCTCCTTTCACTCAGAGAAATAACGGGGAGAAGACGGCGGCGAGTGCTGAGCGTGAAGCTGACAGACCGTTCAGCGACGTCTCCTGGTAATGTTACATGAACGTTAGACGAATGTTCAATCAGGTTGTCAAAAATAATTATTTCCATCATGTTTGATAATTTCACAAGTAAGATTATCAACTCGTTAACTGTTCCTTCATCAGTGATGATGTAGGTTAAGGTTTCACGAACGCAGTCCTGGTGAGCTCGAGCGCCGTTAAGGTTGTTCTGGTGTGTTCTGTGGAGAATGAGACAAGTCTCACAAAAATATAAACGTTTATGAACATTTCTTGGTTTATCCGCAACTAGACACTTTAATACTCAACTTCTTGCAACAATATATGTTAAAATATGTGTGTTTATACACATAAATATATAAAAGATGGTTTATCTGCAACTCTCCAGGCAATGAGTGCTGCAGGGAGTCGACTTCCAGTTCAGATCAAGTCCTGAAGTAATATACACATTATATATTTATGAATATTTGTTGGTTCATAAGACATTTTAACATCCTAACTTTAAGAATGAAAATCAAAACATCAGATTTATTCATTGACTGCAGCTGCAGCCTGAGCGTACATCACGTCTGAGCGTACATCATGTATGTCTGAGCGTACATCATGTCTGAGCGTACATCATGTCTGAGCGTACATCATGTTGGTTCCTCACACCAGACGCCGGCATGTGTCCTGTTTCCTTTCCTCTATTCCCTCCTCCCCCGTCCCCTCCTCACCTCATCCACACTTCCTGTCCTCCCACCTTTTCGCTCCACCTGCTCGTATGTATCGATTCTGTGTTAGTGGATTTGGAGCCGCGGGGCGCTCACACAGGGATAATGGCCACTGAGCGGAAGTGAGCAGAGCCGGACGTGGCTACTTCCTGCACAGCATGGTGGTCATTTCATCACCTGGGTCACTTGTGTGTCCCTCCTCCACCCTCCACCCTCCTCCACCCTCCTCTCTACCCCGTGGCCTTTTCCACCCCGTCCTCGTCTTCTTACCTCTGTCATTCTCTCTGCGATCTCTCTAAATACCACGCAGAGCTGCAGACAGGACGATGACAGACCGTCACGGCTCGCTGTCGGCTGATCATTAGCAGAGCCCTGTGGTCGACTTCAATTAGCCTGCAGAGACACCACTGCAGACAGACAGGCAGACAGGCAGGCAGGCAGGCAGACAGACAGACAGACAGACAGGCAGGCAGACAGACGGACAGAAAGACAGACAGACAGGCAGACAGACAGACAGACGGACAGAAAGACAAGCAGGCAGGCAGACAGACAGACAGACAGACAGACAGACAGAATGAGTTTAAATCAGTTTAAAATAATTATAATAAAGTTCGTTAACTCTGACTCAGTCACTGTTTAACTCATTAAAGCTCTCGTTAGCTCGCTGCTTCCTGTTTCACGTTTCTATGGTGTCATTTTCAAACATTTAATCTTTAAATAAATACACGAGTTTGTGATTAAAAACGTATTTTAAACCAAATAAATCACAAAGTCTACAGCAGGTACTGCTCCGTTACACCTTCAAACCAAATACAGTTTATATACGTAAATACTGAAATATGTGTTTACTGAATACGTGATTAGAAATGTAGCAACAAATCACGAAGTCCTAGGCTCGCCTTACCCCGTTTAACCTTCAACCCAAATACAGTTTATATCCGTAAACACTGGAAATAAATAAATACACGAGTTTGTGATGAAAAACGTATTTAAACATATTTTACAGCGTCACTTTCACATCACGTTAACTCTTAATAAGTTCATCTTTAAATACACACCGCCGAGTGACCCGCCGCCTCTTTCTACGTACTCTGACTGTTATTATTGCGCAAACAGTGAAAATGTCATCGTGAGCGCGGTGGATGATGATGAAGAGGAGGAGGAGGAGGAGATGGAGGGAAAAACGGCATGATGGAGAAATGAAAAATAAAAAAGAGAGAGAGCCAATCTGCTGCAACGCCGAGCAGAGTCTGAGATTACGGACGGCGGTGACAGCAGATGATGATCGGCGGTAATGTATGTGTGTGTGTGTGTGGGGGGGGCAATTATGTATGACTACCCCCTCCTCCTCGCTCTATACCCCCTACGGCGGCCCTGATGGGACACAACCTTTCATTTGCTCATTGTGGTAATTGGTGTGTGTGAGGGGGAGGTACATGTGTTCAGCTCCCCCTCTGCGTCTGTCAAGAATTAGAAAATGAAATTCTCCGAAGAGCAGCGAGCGTCTGCCGTCCTCGTCCAACATGACACGTTTTCATTATTCCACAGAGCAGACTTCTCCGTCCGGCAGGCCGCCGGCATACATTATGATTTCTACTTCTGAAGATAATTTATATTGTGATTCATTTTTTATTTTACATTTAAACGAATGAATGTTAAATTAATGGGTTCAGCAATTAAGTCTTTTTTTTTCTCCTTTCCTTTCTTTCCTTGCCTCGCTGCAGCTCAGGGTGAAAAATAATAAATGATAACGTGTTTTTTTTTTACAATTGCTTCACAAATTAATTTGTCAAATTCAATGAATTAAAAAACATTTCATCGATTCATGTCACCTTTTCCCTCTCACGTTAAATCCCCTTTTTACAGCATCATTTATACAATAAGCTGATTTATTACTGATTATTTTAAGTGTTTCACACAAAGGTTTGTAATTACCTGTCTTAATCCAATATGTAGCCTGTAGTACGCAAATTATTTTATTTTTATTTAATCAAATGTGGAAAAACATGTAATATGACATAATATGATAAAAATTTAATGCCTAAAAACAGACGGGACGATCTACAGAGTACACGCAGTATCTTCAAACAAAATACAGTTTATATACTTAATACTGTAAATAAATATACATTAACTTTTGATCAAAAATGTATTTTAAACTAAATAAATCTGCTACTCCGTTAAGCTGGGCTAAAGAGTACACGGAAAACACGGTATCTTCAAATTAATACAGTTTATATACTTAAATACTTGTTTCTTAATGAGTTATCTTAAGTAATCTTTAAATAAATACATTTGAATTTGTCATTTAACCACGACAAATCACGTGAACTGCTACTCCGCAAAGCTAGGCTAGTTACGTTAGCGTCACTAAGTTGCTTTTTTCTTGACTATGATCATATTTGGCTTCTACTTTGTTTATGTGGTTTAACAAACTCCACATCGCTCAGATGTTGGAGCATTAATATTGTTTTAAATTATTTAGACAGGACTTGTAGATTTGTTTTAGCTGAAGGCGCTTCTCGTTAGCGAGCTAGTCACGCCAGTTTGGCTCGGTTACGTATCTAACGTTCTAAAAGAAGTGAAAACATTTAACAGAGACAGAAACGTAACCTTTGCTCATCCTTTTTGTCACATTCGATGGAAACGAGCTCTCGTTTTTGAGAAGCAGCCGCGCTAACAATGCCACCTGTGAGCTGTCATCGTGTGACTTGTTCCGTTGTAATTATAAAGGCTTCACGGTTAACGGGAGGCGCCGCATTCATGTTTAAAAATGATACAAATCCAGGTCGGGGTATAAATGACCTCTGTGCCTCCGAGCACCGAGCGTAGCTGTCTGAAAAAATATTTTAAAAACACATTGCACAAATAAATATTTAACCCTTTGGCAGCCTGTTGAAGAGTGAATGAAAGTCTCCGTGATCTCCGGTCACGGTTGGAGAATCGCTGAGAGCAAACAGCCAGAGCACTGACCTCTCACGGAGGGAGCATCCTGTACACGGCGGGGCCCCGAGACGAGGGCTCGCCGCGGGGGGCGAGCAGCCAGAGACGTGGGGGCGGCGGACGATGGAGCTGGTGATGGAGGAGATGGTGGAGGGGCTGTTGCTGGAAGAGCAGCAGGGGAAGGTTATTGGGTTAGAGGAGGGGGAGGAGGGCGCCTCATTGAGGGAGGAGAGGTGAGGGAAGTGGTGTAAGGCGGAGGTGCGAGGCGGAGGAGAGAAATGTGGAGAAGGGTGGAGGGTGATAGCGAGAGAAAGGAAAGGTGCTATGTAGGGATTAAAGCTGAAATGAGCGACATATGGAAAAGGTGAAAGAGAGAGAGAGAGAGAGAGGGGGGTGGAGGAGGAAAATCTTTGATTAAAAGAATTTGTAGCCGAACCTTCAACAAATCACGTGAACTCAGTTTGAGGTTGCGGAGACGGCAGTTACAGCTACTACGATGAGCTAGTTACGTTTTAGCACTTCTTAACCCTAACCCTCTTTTGCATACTATGTTTCTTAACAAGTTAATCTGTAAATAAATATACATAATTCTTTTTTATTAAAAATTTATTTTAAAACGAAAAAAATCATAAACTCTGCTACTCCGTTACACATGGAAAACACAGTATCTTCAAATAAAATACAGTTTATGTACTTAAATACATGTCTCTTAATCAGTTAGTCTTTCAATAAATACATTTAAACTTGTAATTTAACCTTAACAAATCACGTGAACTCAGTTTGAGGTTGCGGAGACGGCAGTTACAGCTACTACACTGAGCTAGGCTAGTTACGTTTTAGCACTTTTACACGCTTCTACTTCAGTAACATTTCTTTTGCATACTATGTTTCTTAACAAGTTAATCTGTAAATAAACTTTTGCATACTATGTTTCTTAACAAGTTAATCTGTAAATAAATATACTTTTTTATTATTATTATTAAAAATGTATTTTAAACAAAATAAATCACATAAACTCTGCTAGTCCGTTAATCTAGGCTAAAGAGTACACGGAAAACACAGTATCTTCAAATAAAACACAGTTTATGTACTTAAATACTTGTCTCTTAATCAGTCACTTTCAATAAATACATCTGAATTTGTAATTCAACCTCAACAAATCACGTGAACTCAGTTCGAGGTTGCGGAGACGGCAGTTACAGCTACTACGCTGAGCTAGGCTAGTTACGTTTTAGCACTTTTACACGCTGCTTCTTGTTCAGTAACATTTCTGTGGCATAACTTTCAAACTACATTTCTTCATACGTTAATCTTTAAATAAATAAAATAAAAAAATGTAGCTCAACCACAACAAATCATATGAACTACACTCTGCTAAGCTTGGCTAGTTTTAGCCACATTTCAGACGCAACTAAGTTGTTGTTGTTTTTTTCTTCATTACAATCAGATTTAGCTTCTAGTTTATTTACGTGGTTTAACAAACTAAACTTACTAAGGAGCATTAATATTGTTTCAATTGAAAGTGTGTGAATTCACTGTAGCTAAACGTTAGCTAGCCGCCAGTTTGGTTTTACACGCTGCTTCTTGTTCGATAACATTTCCACGGCACACTATGTCTCTTAATAAGTCAATCTTTAAATAAATACACATGAATATGTGACTGAAATGTAGCTTCAACACAACATATCACATGAACTCCACTTTGCGGAGGTTGGGGGTTGCGGAGACGGCAGAGGTGGAGGAGGAAAATCGTTCCTCACTTCGTTTACGCACCTGGCACCACGACTACAACCTAATCAGGAACAAATCAGATCAACTGCAGGTGTAAACGCACCCGGGGTCCGCTGAAGTTCAACCCGCTCCTCCTCCCTCCTCCACCCTCCTGCGTGGAGTAATTGTGTACGCCGAAATAAACTCACAAACAGGTGGAGGGCAGCTCGCACCGCAAACCCCGCTTGTCGATATGGATTTATGAGGATACTGCACAGCTGACTGAGCAACACCGAGCGCGTCCTGTCAGTATTAATTATCTTGTAAATATTAGCGGTGGAGGAGGTGGAAAAATGCACAGAAGGATGTAGTTTAATGTCAGACGTAGCTCTGCTCCGGATCACATGACACGGCTGTTAATGCCAGACGGGGAGGGAGGTTTTAGAGGTAAGGGCAGTTTTTGGACGGGGAGCTTATGTTTGTCCTTTCAGGTTTATTAGATATGGTGGAGGTGGAGGTGGAGGAAGAGGTGGGGGGAGGTGCATTGTAGGTACGTGCTTTAACAGCAGCTGGGCGCCGCGTTTAAGGTGGGCGAACAGGAGGAGGAAGGATGGAGGAGGAAGGAACAGCAGGGTGTGAGGTGAAAGGCTGAGGGGTGACAAGGAGGGAGGAAGAGGAGGAGAGGAAAGGGAGAGACGCGTGACGTCCCCGCAGACTGTCTAAAACTTGGACGTAGTCTCCGTGACGTCCCCGCAGACTGTCTATAACCTGGACGTAGTCTCCGTGACGTCCCCGCAGACTGTCTAAAAACACGTACGATACGTTGTTGAAACGTTCCTTTAATGTTAAAGTTCAACTTGATTCAGTGGTGACCTCTTTTTTTTTTTTCCTCTAACAGAAAAATTCAATTACAGCGTTTCTTATGAGGACAAGTACACACACACACACACACACAGGTTCAGACTGGGACATCATTTTGTGTGTGTGTGTGTGTGTGTGTGTGTGTCCTCCTGCTGGTTTTTCGCCGGCGGCGATGAGCACCTGTGCGACGCGCGCAACAAAGGTTCCTAGCAACAGTCGTCGAGGAGAGACATCGTCAGGATGCACACCTGTTTGATCTGCTGGGACCCTCTGTGATAAGTGGCCCCGGTAACCATGGCGACCGGGATATGGGATGGATCCATGCAGTGCTATTGAATGGCCTTGGATTATAAACACACACAGATACATACATACGAAGACACACACACACATAACGAGGCCTCGGAGCATGCTCGGTTTCACACCTGCATGCCGACTCGTAACAGACTTCACACACGGAGAAACGTGCAACATTTAGAGAACACACACACACACACACGTCGACGACTCCAAACCTCACAATGCGGCAGATGGCCGACGTGGCGACGACTTACTCGCTGGCGTGCAGGTGGACGAGGAAACGCTCGCAGAGAACTCGTCGACCTTCAGCAGGATCGTCGTCGTTCACACAAAAACAGACAGAAATCTGCGTGAAGAGAAAAATAACATGATCGCCGTCGCTGCTCACGGTTTGTATAGACTGAAAGGGCCCCATAGAAATGTGAGCGCTCAGATGCAATCACACGGGAACAATGCTGCTCGCGTGAGCGCGTTTCTCTGCCTGATACACGCCAACGTTGAATAGTTTCCAATTAAAGACGTGTGAAACGTCTCTGTGCGCTCAGGTCGGATGCATTGACATGGAAATGAAGCCGTTTGTTTGGTGTTTAAAAATCACTTTACACGTGTGGAGATACGATGCATCCGCACCACGTGACGGAGGAAGTTCATCAGCATTAATTAGATTTTCCCCCGTCACGTCGTTTTCACGCCGGACACGGTAACTATTTTAAGGTGGATGGTAAAAATATGTATGTGCCATAGTGTGATGATGTTTGTCCTTTATTTACATGAGTAACCAGCTCACAGGTGGTGTCATGAGGGCCGAGCAGTGACGTAGCGTCTTCATGCTCCGTCTAAAAGGGAAATTAAAAAACACGGATCAGCGCCCTCAGACGCGTTCCTTTAGTTAGACCGGCTGAGCAAGATAAACCTGAATTCAGAACCAAAGAAGCAACGACGGTATAAAGAACGGAGCGCGTATCCGTTGGGTGGAAGTAGCTTTGAAGTTAGGATAGTTGGGATTTGGACCAGTATGTCACACCCACAATAAAAGGCGGAGTCTCCACCGGCACGGCGTGCACCACGGCCGCCGCTCTAGTCAACGTTTCCACGTTAAAACCACGCAGGATGTTTACATATTCAGAAGCACACGAACCAGAAAAATGACCAAATCTGAGCAAGTTAACGAAGGCTGTCAATCAAAGCGTCCAGTTATGTTAATAAGCATCTTAACTAACACTAAAAATAAAATCGTTACAATGCAGCAGCTGTAATAAAGTCGGAAACAACATCCTGGACTGACAGCCGGTCCAACGGCCTAATTACGTCTGGACGGAGCGAGAGCGAGACAACAAGATGTGCAGCGCTGGTTTAACGAGCAGTTCAAGTGATAACCCGCCGTCTGTTTGGAGTGAGCGTGCGACGAGGCGGCGTGATAGTTTGGTCTCGTAAGTCGGCCGGCGTTGATACGAGCTGTGCGGATCGCTCTCCTCATCTGCTCTGACATTTGATCCTCCAGCTGCGACTCCTTCACGAAGACGTCTTTATTATTCATCACGTGTCTTTTTCATACAGACAGACAGCTAAACCTCATTTCCTGTTTGAGGAACAATGACAGTATAAAGAATGGACGACGTATCTGTGACGTCACGCAGAGGTGAATATATAAATACATATATAAATACATATATAAATATATAAATACTGTATATAAATATAAATCTGCGTCTAAGCTTAAGCTGTTACATCTGGTAGGACGTTCCGCCAACGGGGAACAACAGACGAGATGTAAAGTCTGCGCACTCAGAGACAGAGACAGGAAGCAAAGACAGAGACAGGAAGCAGAGACAGGAAGCAAAGACAGAGACAGGAAGCAGAGACAGG
>NC_040022.1:3680680-3693180 GCF_000972845.2 Larimichthys crocea
ACTGAAAACGTCCTGACAAGAATTGGATGGGAAACAAGCACTGTGCCTACATACAGCCTCACAGAGCACTTAGCTCAGGTAAGAACTCACCCCCGACTAAGTGACAGAAACCATCTTGTTTCTTTAGAGTGGCCCATGTCCTATCGAAACATTGGACATTGATCATGGATGTAGGTATCTTCTTTCTGGCTCAATGTTTACATTGAGCTTGGGAGATGTCTCTTCTGGAGACTTCTGCCTGGCCTACCATCCTTCGTGTCCACGTTCCACGAGATCCTGTCGGGCTTTGGGGGTGCCGGGTGCAATGTGAATAATGGTGCTCCCGCATAGTGAATCGTGGGAGTGTGGGGGCGGGGGCGTGAGGTGACAAGTCTACCAGGAATCTGTGGAGACTGCGTATCCTTGAGAGGGGTTTAGTGTCGGCTTTGCAACAATGGTACAGGGGAGATGGGTTCGGGTAGCACATGCACATCGTCCGCGTAAAAGGGATTGAAGGACGGAAAGATGCACCCAAAAAATCTCATGTACATTTATGGCATAAGCCACATTTCAAGAAGGTCCAGTGCAGAACTGGCTATAAAAGATCAAGCATAAGAGTCCAAAGTTTCCATAAATGTGAGACAGTTTTACTTGATTTCTTCACTTTTTGACACAAGTCCGAGATTTTGAATGAAATCACTTGTGATTTACTAAAACAAAAGCTTGTGTTGTACATATGTGTGATGTTTAGGCAGGAAAAGTTGGCGGCCAATGCGCTGCCCTGGTTGCAATTTGTGGCAAAAAAGAAGAAAAAGCGATACAAGGTCAGGATTGTCATTACCAGTAGGGGGAGAATGTTGTACACTAGCCGGCCAGTATGATGCACTATGTAGAGGAAGTACATAATATATAGTGTACTCCACAATTAAAGTATCTAAATTGAGACACAGCCTCAGTATCATTATAGTAAGGAAGAAGCTGTGAGGTGCGGGTAAGATTCCCCCCCCCCCGTCCCCCCCCCCCCTCCCCCCCCCCCCGAAAAAAACCAAACAGATAGGTTCCCAAAGCATTGCGATGTCATTTGCTCAATACATACCTGAGGTCATTCCGACAACTAATTCCTTTCGTAAGAAATAAGATAAAGGAAAAACAACAAAGAAACACGAAGAAAAGGGAACCATGGCTCATTAAATAGAAGCTACAGCAGCTTTTGTCGCAACCATCACAAGTAGAGCAAGTCAACCCAGAGTGCGAATGATTAAAGGCTTTCCAGTCGGTGAGGATTCCAGGCAGACATCCCTCACAGCACATTAACAAGCACAAAACCTACAAAAGCAGCTTCATATCCTGTCTATAAACAAACCTGGGTTGCTTTTATGATACATCATGGAGTTTATGCTGTCACCATATAAAGAAAAGGACCAAGTCCCTCTTTGCTGAGGGTTCATATTCTTTAAAATAGACTTTTCTTTAACATGCATGTGTAAAGCCTGCACCTGGCCTGCATTTTTTAGCTAATTACAGCTTTTAATTCTCCCACTTCAGCCGCTCAGGAGTGCACATACTGTAGTTCATTCGGTAAAAAACTTAAGAGACAGAAATAGGCAGCAACAGTAGGAACAGACTGTATCTTTGTAATATTAGACCCAACAAATCCCACCATGAGCAAGCACTTGGAACAGTAGGCAAGGAAACCTGATTTTTACAGGCAGAAACCCTGACAAAACTGCCATGACGGGTTGAATTAGATAGGAAGAGAGACAAAGATGCACAACAACAACAACTATAACTTTAATGAAAACATGACTAATAATAGCATGTATAGTTGGCGGTCACAACGATCCCCAATAAAGGGCGAAGCCCGCATCCATGACAACCGGCGGAGACGATAGAAAGCTGACAATCTCCACTACTAGTAAGAATCTCGTGACATGCGTGATGGTACACAAATGTGTCCGATGAGAAGCAGAAAAAGAAGAGCGCAATGCTGTTGTGGAAAATCGCTGGAAGTCACGTCAATGGTGCGGCCAGGGAGTTCGTTTGTTTTCTTTTGCTTGCGCCCGATTATATGGCTGTTTGGAGGCCATCTCCCACCTGCAGCCATGTCTGTTTTGTATGTTCATTAGGCTGAACATGATGAGTCTCCACAGCCACTGGTTCCCAAAACTGACGCGCTTAGGCCCATCACGGTTGAACCCGCGGCAGACAGGGAGGAAGGAGACGGGCGAGGAGAGGGAGGGAAAGGAAGGAAAGAAAGCATGGAGGGCGGAGGGAGAGCCGGCAAAGGGGGGGAAGGAAAGGGGAGAAGGAGCAGGGGGAAAGGGAGGGGGGGGAGGCGAGCGAGCTAAGGAAAAACATCTCCCCCCCCCCTCCGGCCCCTCCTCACCTCACATCCACCTTTCCTTCCGCCCACATGTTCGCTCAAACCTGCTTCGTATGGTCGTCGGTGTTAGTGATTGAGAGCCAGCTGGGCCGCTCACCCAGGAGATAAAGGGCCACTGATCGGAAAGTGAGCATAGCCGGACGTGGCCATATTCCTGCACAGCATGGTTGTCATTTCATCACCGCTATGGTCACATTGTGTGTTCCCGCCAGCCACCCCCAACCATCCTCTCTAAAACTAACCAGACCTACCCCCGTCCTAACCAACCTAACCTCTAAGAGCACACTACACCCTCTACCCACCGTGGGGCCCTTATTCCACCGTGCCACCACGTCCTCTTCTTACTCTCTTACCCTCTTTCAGTCTCTCTTTCTCTTCTGCGATCTCTCGAAATACCAGGCAGAGCTGCAGACAATGACGATGAAACAGACAGTCACGTCCGCTCCTGTCGCTGATCATTAGCAAAGCCCTGTGGTCGAGCTTCATTAAAGCCTGCGAGAGCACCACTTCAGACATACAGGCATACAGGCAGTCAGACAGACAGACATACATACAGACAGACATACAGCATGCAAGGCAGGCAGTCAAGGGAAAAGGCAGGAGGCAGGCAGGCAACAGGCAGACAGCATGGCAGGCATCAGGCAGCAAGCCAGGCAGTAATACAGGCAGTGGTCATACGACAGAGAACAGGCAGGCAGACAGAAGACAAGACAAGAACAGAAGGAGTTTTACAAAACCGTGCAAAACGTTTCAGTTTAAAATAAATTATAATAAGTTCCGTTAACCACTCTGACTCAGTCACTGTTTAACTCATGAAAAGCTCTCGTAGCCCCTTCCTCGCTGCTTTTCCTGGTTTCACGTGGATAGGGGTGTCATCATTTTTCACAACAGTTAATCTTGTTAATAAATAACGATTTGTTGATTTAAAAAACGTATTTAAACCAAATAAATCACACATAAAGTCTACAGCAGGTACTGCTCCGTTTACAACCTTCAAATCCAACGCAATACAGTTTATTACGTAATACTGAAATATGTGTTTATAGATGAGATACGTGATTAGAAATGTACACAAATCAACGAAGTCCTAGCTCGTTCGCCTTACCCCAACCCCCGTTTAATAAAACCTTCAACCCAAATACACAGTTTATAATCCGTAACCCTGACATAATAAATAACACGAGTTTTGTGATGAAAAACGTATTAAACATTTTGACAGCGTCACGTTTCCACATCATCACGTTAACCTCTAACTCTTAATAAAAGTTCATCTTTAACTACACACCGCCAGCGAGGGACCACCACCCCGCCGCCTCTTTCTACGTACGCCTGACTAGTATATTATTGCGCAAAAACAGTGAAAATGTCTCGTGAGCGCGGTGGATGATGATAAGAGGAGGAGGAAGGAGGAGGAGGGAAAAACGGCATGTATGGAGAAATGAAAAATAAAAAGAGAAGAGAGCCAATCTGCTGCAAACGCCGAGCCGAGTCCTGAGATTACGGACGCGGTGACAGCAGCTGCATTATCGGCGGTACATGTCGGTGTGTGTGTGATGGGGGTGGTCCCGTCCTGTATAGACCTCATCAACCCCCGCCTCCTCGCTCTATACCCCCGCTCCGGCGGCCCTGATGGGACCCCACCTTTCATGTGGCTCCTTGTGGTTCATGGTTGTGGGAGGGGGCGGTACATGTGTTCAGCGCCCCCTCCGGCCCTTGCGTCTGTCCCCGCCTTCGCCAAGAAATTCTTTTCCTCCGAAGAGCAGGCGAGCGTCTTCCGTCCATCGTCCCCCATGACCCGTTTTCAATTATTCCACAGACACTTCTCCCGTTCCGGCAGCCGCCGGCAATACATTTGATTTCTACCTTTCCTGACGATAATTTATAATTAGATTGTGATTCATTTTTTATTTTACCTTTAACCCATGCCATGTTCCAGTCCTGGGTTCCGCCCTTCCAGTCCGTTTTTTATTCTCGTTTTCTCTCTTATTCCTTGCTTTCCGTTGCCTCGCTGCCGCTCCGGGTGCAACCTCCTCCCTGAATCCGTGTTTTTAATTTTTTTTTCCAATTGCTTCCCACCTTAATGGGTCACTTCCATGAATTAAACCACCTTTTCAATTTCCTCGCTTCCTGTCCCCTTTTATTCCTTTTCCCTCGCCGTTCAATCCCTCCCCTTTTTTACAGCATCATTTATACAGCCCGGATTCACAAGTACACTGCTTCTTTTAAGTTGTTCCCCCCGCAGAGTTTGTAATGATACCCCTGTCGGCATAGCCATCTGTCGCCTGTCCGTCCAGCCCCTTAATTTTATCTTTTTCTTTGCCTCCCATGTGGCAAAATCTGTAATCAGCCAGGTAAAATTTACAAATGCCTCAACCCAGGCGGGGGCAGTGCCGATCTCCAGCGGTCCAGACCGTATCTTCCCCCCCACCTACCAGTTTTCTCTCCTTTAATACTGTAATCAATCTCCATGAACTTTTGCGTCCCAACTGTGGTTTCACCTAAACTAATCTGACTCCTCCGTTCCAGCTTGGCTACCGCCGTACCCCGGCCCACCCCAGCATCTTCCCTTCATCCCAGTTAGCTCCTTACCGCCTTGTTTTCTTCAGAGTTTATCTTAAGTAATCTTTAAATCAATACAGTTGAACTTTGTCCTGTAACCCACGACAAATCACGTAACTGCTACTTTCTTCCGGCAAGCGAGGCTATTTAACGTTAAGCGCCACTAAAGAAAAGGTTGCTTTATTTTTCTGACTATGAAGCATATTTGGCTTCTACTTTTGTTTTATGTGGTTTAACAAACTCCAACATCGCTCAGATGTTGGAGCTTAATATGGTTTTTAAAAATTATTTAGACAGGACTTGTCGATTTTTTTTCCGCTGCAGGCCCCCCTTCTCGTTTCGCCGAGCTAAGTTCACCGGCCAGTTTGGCTCAGGTTTACGTAGCTACCGTTCTAAAAGCAGTGAGACAACATTTAACAGAGGACCAGAAACGTAACCTTGCTCATCCTTTTTGGCACATTCGAATGGAAAACCGAGCTCTCGTTTTTTGAGAAGGCAGCCCGCGCGAACATGCCACCTGTTAGTTGTCATCGTGTGACTTGTGCCGTTGTAATTAGAAGGGCTTCACGGTTACGGAGGCCCGCCGCATTCATGTTTAAAAATGATACAAATCCAGGTCGGGGTAATAAATGACCTCTGTGCCTCCGAGCACCGGCGTGCTGTCGGAAAAATATTATAAAAACACATTGGCACAAATAAATATTAACCCCTTTGGCAGCCTGTTGAAGAGTGAATGAAGTCCGCCGTGACGCCGGTCACGGTTTGGAAATCGCTGAGAGCAAACAGCACGAGCACTGAACCTCCCCGAGGAGGCAATCCCTGTACACACACGGCGGGGCCCCGAGACGAGGCTCGCCGCGGGGGGCGAGCAAGGCCGAGAACGTGGGAGGCGGGCGGCGGACATGAGAGCTGTGATGGGAGGAGATGGTGGAGGGGCTGTTGCTGGACGAGCACAGGGGGAAGGTTATTGGGTGAGAGGATGGGGAGGGAGGGGCGCCTCCTTGGGGGAGGAGAGGGGAGGGAGTGGTGTAGGAGGTCAGTAGTTTGCGAGTCGGAGGAGGGAAAATGTGGAGAAGGGTGGAGGTTGTAGCGATCGCCAGACAGGTGATATGTAGGGATTAAAATCGTTAACATGACGCCAGTATGGAAAAGGTGAAAGAGAAGAGCGGTGGGGGGGGGGGGTGGGGGGGGGGGGGGGTTGGGGGGGGGGGGTGTAGGTAGGAACTCTGTTGATGTAAAAGAATTTGTAGCCGAACCTTCAACAAATCACGTGAACTCATTTGAGGTTGCGGAGACGAGTTACAAGCACTAACGATGAGCTATTTACGTTTTTATAAGCACTTTCCTTAACCCTAACCCTCTTTTGCATCTATGTTTCTTACACTTGTCCTGTAATACAATACTACATACTTCTTTTTATTAAAATTTTTTTAAAACGAATAAAAAATCATAAACGCTTGCTACTCTCCGTACACAAATTCGGGATAAACACAGTATCTTCAACAACAATACAGTTTAGTTGCTACTTAAAGACATGTCTCTTAATCAGTTAGTCTTTCAATAAATACATTTAAACTTGTATTTAACCTTAACAAATCACGTGAACTCAGTTTGAGGTTGCGGAGACGGCAGTTACAGCTACTACACTGAGGCTAGGCTAGTTACGTTTTAGCACTTTTACACGCTCTTACTTCAGTAACATTTCTTTTGCATACTAGTTTCTTAACAAGTTATCTGTAAATAAATATACTTTTTTTATTATTATTATTAAAATATGTATTTTAAACAAAATAAATCACATAAACTAGCTAGTCCGTTAATCGAGCTAAGAGTACACGGAAAACACAGTATCTTCAAATAAACACAGTTTATTGTACTGAAATACTCTGTCTCTTAATCAGTCACTTTCAATAAATACATCTGGATTTGTAATTCAAACCTCAACAAATCACGTAACCAGTTTAGGTTGCGGAGACGGCAGTTACAGACTACTACGCTGAGCTAGGCTAGTTACGTTTTAGCACTTTTAACACGCTGCTTTCTTGTTCAGTAACATTCCTGTGGCATAAACTTTCAAACTACACATTTCTTATCGTTAATCTTTAAATAAATAAAAAAAAAATGTAGCCAACCACAACAAATCATATGAACTACACCTGCTAAGCTTGGCTAGTTTTACCACATTTCAGACGCAACTAAGTTGTTGTTGTTTTTTTCCTTCATTACATCAGATTTAGCTTCTAGTTTATTTTACGTGGGTTTAACAAACTAAACTTACTAAGGAGCATTAATATGTTCAATGAAAGTGTGTGAATTCACTGTAGCTAAAGCGTTAGCTAGCCGCCAGTTTTGGTTTTACACGCGGCTTCTTTTGTCGATAACATTTCCACGGCACACGATGTCTCTTAATAAGTCAATCTTTAAATAAATACACATGAATATGTGACTGAAATGTAGCTTCAACACAACATATCACATGAACCCCACTTTGCGGAGTTGGTGGGTTGCGGAGACGGCAGAGGTGGAGGAGGAAAATCGTTCCTCACTTCGTTACGCACCTGGCACCACGACTACAACCTAATCAGGAACAAATCGATCAACTGCAGGGTGTAAACGCACCGGGGGTCCGCTGAAGTTCAACCCGCTCCTCCTCCCTCCTCCACCCTCCTGCGTGGCAGTAATTGTGTACGCCGAAATAAACTCACAAACAGGGGAGGGCAGCTCGCACCGCAAAACACCCGCTTGTCCGATATGGTTGATGATGATACTGCACACTGACTGAGCAACACCGATGCCGTCCTCAGTATTATTATTCTTGTAAATATTAGCGGTGGAGGAGGTGGAAAAATGCACAGAAGGATGTGTAGTTTAATGTCAGACGTAGCTCTGCTCCGGATCACATACACGGCTGTTAATGCCAGACGGGGAGGGAGGTTTTAGAGGTAAGGGCAGTTTTTGGACGGGGAGCTTATGTCTTCCTTTCAGGTTTATTAGATATGGTGGGGTAGGGAGGAAGGGTGGGGGGTGCAATTGTAGGTACGTGCTTTACACACTGGGCGCGCGTAGGTGGGCGAACAGAGAGGAAGATGGAGAGAAGGAACAGCGAGGTGTGTGGAGGTGAAGCTAGGGTGACAAGGAGGGAGGAAAGGAGGAAAGGGGATACGCGGACTCCCGCAGACTGTCTAAACGTGGACGTAGTCTCCGACCGCAGCTTCCTAATGCGTAGCTGTGCCCCGCAGACTGTCAACGAATCCGTCTCCACGATGTCTATACGGACGGGCTCCGACGTTCCCCAGACTGTCTAAAACCTGGACGGAGTCCGGAGTCGCAGATGCTAAATGGAGTAGTCTCGGACGTCCCCTCCAGCAGCTGTCTAAAACCTGGACGTCTACTCCCGAGTGTCTACCGGTGTCCCGACGTCCCGCACTGTCTAAAAACTTGACGTAGTTCTTGTACCCCGCAGACTGTCTAAACCTGGTCGTAGTCTCGTGACGTCCCCGCGACTGTCAAAACCTGGACGGTCTCTGTGACGTCCCCGCAGACTGTCTAAAACCTCTGGAGGTCTCCGTGACGTCCCCGCAGACTGTCTAAAAACCTGGACTGGTCTCCGTGACGTCCCCGCAGACTGTCTAAAACTGGACGTGTCTCCGGACGTCCCCGCAGACTGTCTAAAACCTGGACGTGGTCTCCGTGTGCGTCCCCGCAGACTGTCTAAAACTGGACGTAGTTCTCGTGTGACGTCCCCCGGCAGACTGTCTAAAACCTGGTCGTAGTCCTCTGTGACGTCCTGCAGACTGTCTAAAACCTGGACGTAGTCTCCGTGACGTCCCCGAGAACTGTTCTAAAACCGGTACGTAGTCCGTGACTCCCCGAGACTGTCTAAACCGACGTAGTCTCCGTGACGTCCCCGCAGACTGTCTAAAAAACGTACGATACGTGTTAGAACGTTCCTTTAACGTTAAAGTTCAACTTGATTCAGTGGCGACCTCTTTTTTTTTTTTCCTCAACAGAAAAATTCAATTACAAGCGTTTCTTATAGGACACACACACACACACAGGTTCAGACTGGGACATCATTTTTGTGTGTGTGTGTGTGTGTGTGTGTTGTGTGTGTGTCCTCCTGCTGGTTTTTCGCCGGCGGCGATGAGCACCTGTGCGACGCGCGCAACAAAGGTTCCTAGCAACAGTCGTCGAGGAGAGACACGTCAGGATGCACACCTGTTGATCTGCTGGGACCCTCTGTGATAAGTGGCCCCGGTAACCATGGCGACCGGGATATGGGATGGATCCATGCATGGCTATTGAATGGCCTTGGATTATAAACACCACAGATACATACATACGAAGACACACACACACACATAACGAGGCCTCGGAGCATGCTCGGTTTCACACCTGCATGCCGACTCGTAAACAGACTTCACACACGGAGAACGTGCAACATTTAAGAGACACACACACACACCACACACGTCGACGACTCCAAACCTCACAATGCGGCAGATGGCCGACGTGGCACGACTTACTCGCTGGCGTGCAGGTGGACGAGGAAACGCTCGCAGAGAACTCGTCGACCTTCAGCAGGATCGTCGTCGTTCACCACAAAAACAGACAAGAAATCTGCGTGAAGAGAAAATAATGATCGCCGTCGCTGCTCACGGTTTGTATAGACTGAAAGGCCCCATAGAAATGTGAGCGCTCAGATGCAATCACACGGGAACAATGCTGCTCGCGTGAGCGCGTTTCTCTGCCTGATACACGCCAACGTTGAATAGTTTCCAATTAAAGACGTGTGAAACGTCTCTGTGCGCTCAGGTCGGATGCATTGAACATGGAAATGAAGCCGTTGTTGTGTGTTAAAAATCACTTTTACACGTGTGGAGATACGATGCATCCGCACCACGTGACGGAGGAAGTTCATCAGCAGCTTAATTAGATTTTCCCCGTCACGTCGTTTTCACGCCGGACACGGTAACTATTTTAAGGTGTGGTAAAATATGTATGTGCCATAGTGGTGATGTTTGTCCTTTATTTACATGAGTAACCAGTCACAGGTGGTGTCATGAGGGCCGAGCGGGGACGTAGCGTCTTCATGCTCCGTCTAAAAGTGAAATTAAAAAAAACGGATCAGCGCCCTCAGAACGCGTTCCTTTAGTTAGACCGGCTGAGCAAGATAAACCTGAATTCAGACCAAAGAAGCAACGACGGTATAAGAACGGAGCGCGTATCCGTTGGGGTGGAAGTAGCTTTGAAGTTAGGATAGTTGGGATTTGGACCAGTATGTCCACACCCACAATAAAAGGCGGAGTCTCCACCGGCCACGGCCGCCGCGTCTAGTCAACGTTTCACGTTAAAAAAACCAACGCAGGATGTTTACATATCAGAAGCACACGAACCAGAAAAATGAGCAAATCTGAGCAAGTTAACGAAGGCTGTCAATCAAAGCGTCCAGTTATGTTAATAAGCATCTTAACTAACACTAAAAATAAATCGTTACAATGCAGCAGCTGTAATAAAGTCGGAAACAACATTCCTGGACTGACAGCCGGTCCAACGGCCTAATACGTCTGGACGGAGCGGAGCGAGACAACAAGATGTGCAGCGCTGGTTAACGAGCAGTTCAAGTGATAAACCCGCCGTCTGTTGGAGTGAGCGTGCGAGAGCGGCGTGATAGTTGGTCTCGTAAGTCGGCCGGCGTTGATACGAGCTGTGCGGATCGCTCCTCCTCATCGCTCGACATTTGATCTCCGCGCGACTCCTTCACGAAGACGTCTTTATTATGCATCACGTGTCTGTTTGCATACAGACAGACGCAAACCGCATTTCGCTTTGAGGAACAATACAGATAAAGAATGGAGACGTATCTGTGACTCCGCAGAGGTGAATATATAAATACATATAGAACATATATAAATACATTATAATATATATAAATATTAAAAAAATCTATAATACTCAAAGATATATATACATATATAAATATAATATATCATATTATAGATATATGAGGTTATTCGAAAACATATATATACATCAATAAATATACAAATCCTAGCAACTGAAGGGGAAAGAAATAGCAAGATAAACTGCTATAGATAATTGAAAGAACTGCTGATAATACAAATCAATAAATATATTATACATATCATATAATATATATAGACTATATATATATAAGTCACACATACAAAATCTATATATAATGACCATACAATAAATTAATATAATCTACAGCATCCCCATAAATATATATAAATATATAAATAAACTCACTGCTCGTCAAATATAAAGTCCAGTCTGTGTTGGTTCATGGACTGTTTAAAGACGATGGCGGACCTCAGGCAGACTGACTGATGCCTGGATGCGCTAACAAGCATTTATTAGGGTTGCCAAATTCTTTCCAAGTTGGAAATTTTCCATGGGAATAAACCAGGAATTTAAATAAATTAAAGTTTGGCCCTTTAACAGTGAACTTAAATATATTTTAGCATCATCTTGACTAAAACAACCAGATTTCCTGCAGGTCCACTTGAATATCTGCTGTTCCTCAAGCACATGCACATAGCACACTGCTTACTGCAGGGCTACTGAGGCCACGCCCCCTACCTGCACAGGTGATCTCTGTACCTGGACCACACTTTAGAGCCCAGAGCACACAGAGACTGTTGAAGACACATGTGAGCTCGTGGACGACAGAATATTGTTCAATAAAATCATTCAAACTTGATAAACTTAGAAATAAATCTGTTTTATTTTGCGTGTTTAGATTTATGTTTGGATATGATAGTTTGTTTAAATTACACCCAGTCTACAGGTAATTACATAAATTCCCATGGAGTTTTCGATTTGGAATATTCCCCAGCTTGGAAGCATGGAAGGTTTCCGGAAATTTACCAGAAACTTTCCTCAATCCTAGCCTTTATAAACAAGAAAAATAATGGTAATTACTTATTAAATGTCGGTGACGACATCCTGGCTGCGAATGTTGAAACCTCAGAGCTAAATGTCAAGGAGAACCTCCAGGAAACGTTCTGTCAACGTTTGCAGTTTGATGTTTGTCTGCGTAATAAAGAAATAAATAATTAATAAATCAAAGCTGACCTTGATTTTACTGCGTCAGTTCATCACTGCCAGGCTCCACAAGCCTGTTGCTCCTCCAGGACTCCTCCTCCTCCTCCTCCTCTAAATATTTGTTCTCTTTTCTCTCCCATACTCGAGTGAACCTCCTCCCCCCGTCGCAGCAACCACCACCCTCACCTCTCCTCCTCCTCCTCCTCCTCCTGCTTCCTCCAGAGAATGAAAAGGCCACATCAAACAATGGATTTAGGCTGCTCTCTAAGTAGACGAGGGGAGGAAGATGGAAAAACTAAGCCGGGATACAAGAGGGTGAGGTCACGGGGGAGGGGAGGAGGTGGAGGAGGGGAATGTGAGGACCAGGTGTAGAAAGAGGGTGGAGGAGGATGGAGCGAGCGGTACAGAAGATCCGTCTTTTCTATCTTTTACACAGAAAATGTGACGTTTACACCTCAGCGTCACGTTTCTAAATATTTACACTTTATATTATTACGAGATTTGATTT
>NC_040022.1:3695680-3701574 GCF_000972845.2 Larimichthys crocea
GGGTGGAGGTGATGTGTGTGTGTGTGTGTGTGTGTGTGTGTGTGTGTGTGTGTGTGTGTGTGCTCATCAACATAAAGAACTTTTATTTCCTAATGAAGCTGCCGTTAATTGTTAATTGGCTGCTCTGGGATCAGACACTTTTTGGGGTTTTCGAGGTGTGAGCACGGGAGTTCACGTACCTGTTGATCTGTGTCCGCAGGTGAGGTCGGTGCTCCTCTTCCTTCTTCCTCCTCTTCTTCCTCCTCGTCACCGTCATCTAAACCACGAGGGAGAGAAAGGAGAAGATCAGGCAGGAGAAGTGTCAAAGTGTTTCCTTCAGGCTGGAATGTTTCTGATAAAGCAGCTTACCAAACGCGCCACAGCGCGCTCCTCTTCCTCCTGGTCCTCCTCTTCCTCCTCTTCCTCCTGGTCCTCCTCTTCCTCCTCCTCTGTGGTAAATCGCCGTGGAGCTCCGCGCTCACCTTGCCTCCTGTCCCCGCTGCTGCCACCGCCGTGCTGCGCGGAGAGACCGACGGACGGACGGAGGGCTGATGGAGCAGCGCGGCGCGTCTTGGAGAGCAGAGCAGAGCCTCCGGTGCGCTGCTGCCTGCTCCTTTAAAAAGCCTCCACCGGTCCAATAGGAGGTCTGACAGCCTGATGGGGGCCTGACGTCACCCCCGACCCCCACCACATTTGAACTATAGGAGAAATTATATCAGCGTTATTTCCTCGACACATGGAGACATTTAAGTGTCCACTGAAGCGCTCAGCTCAAATCTGTAATATCTGCTGTTTGAATTTTCTGCTGCAAGAGCAGGAAAAAAAAAATCCTTCATGTTTCATGTTTCAAGTCTTTGTCCTGATGTCCTCCATCATCAGACAAAGACAGGTGAGTTCAAACAGGCTGCAGCGTCAACACGTCCTCTAAGACATTTACTGACTCATTTATCCATCTGTAAAAATATTAATGACACCTGAATGCATCAGATAATATATGATACACTGATAAATATGATGTGTGCCTTTAATTTAAATCCGTCTGGTGAATGAATAAACTGTGCGACTAAATATCTTTATTTATTTTTAAATTATGACATGAATGAGTGCAACAAACAAACATGTTGACACGTCAGCCACAAAAGATAAACTGTGAAATTTACAGTACATCACTAGCAGCCATTGACAAGTAACTTACTGTAAAAAAAACAAACACATTATTTGACTGGCATCCATTGACAAATAACATGCTGTATAAAACACAGTTAACTGGCAGCCATTGACAAGTAACTTACTGTAAAAAGATATCAAGCAATAAACTGACAGCTATTGACAAGTAACCAGCAGCCATTGATAAGTAGCTTCCTATTTAAAAAAAAACACATTATTTGACTGGCATCCATTGACAAATAACATGCTGTATAAAACACAGTTAACTGGCAGCCATTGACAAGTAACTTACTGTAAAAAGATATCAAGCAATAAAGTGACAGCTATTGACAAGTAACCAGCAGCCATTGATAAGTAGCTTCCTATTTTTAAAAAAAACACATTATTTGACTGGCATCCATTGACAAATAACATGCTGTATAAAACACAGTTAACTGGCAGCCATTGACAAGTAACTTACTGTAAAAAGATATCAAGCAATAAACTGACAGCTATTGACAAGTAACCAGCAGCCATTGATAAGTAGCTTCCTATTTTAAAAAACACATTTTTTGACTGGCATCCATTGACAAATAACATGCTGTATAAAACACACTTAACTAGCAGCCATTTCAAGTAACTTATTGTAAAAAGATATCTAGCAATAACCTGACAGCCATTGACAAGTAACTTACTGTAAAAAAAAAAAAAACACATTATTTGACTGGTATCCATTTACGAATAACATGCTGTATAAAACATAGTTAACTGGCAGCCATTGACAAGTAACTTACTGTAAAAAAGATTTACAGCAATAAACTGAGAGCTATTGACAAGTAACCAGCAGCCATTGATAAGTAGCTTCTTATTTAAAAAAACACATTATTTGACTGGCATCCATTGACAAATAACATGCTGTATAAAACACAGTTAACTGGCAGCCATTGACAAGTAACTTACTGTAAAAAGATTTACAGCAATAAACTGACAGCTATTGACAAGCAACTTAGTGTAAAAAATATTATTTTATAATAAAGGCAGATGTTAACGCTCAGCTTTGTTTGTGTGTGAAAAGGTTTCAAACAACAACAACATCAGTTAAATTAATGTAACGAAGAGGAGCCTGTAAACCTGAAACTGCAGCTACGACATCAAATCAGCACTGGACTAACGAGTTTTCAAGATACCCGGAGTGGATGATCGGACACAGGGACACATTTTTATGTGGCCACTCCAACTTTCAAGGTAAGCGAGGACACAAGCGAGACAAATAATTCTTGTGTGTCGTTATCACCCAAGGCTGCATCATGCTGAGCGAGACAGCCTTGAGGTATCCATCAACCTGTGTGCGAAATAACTACAGACGTCTAAATTAGTATCTTTTTATATAGTTATTATTATTGTTATTGGATGCTGGAGATCTGAGCTTTAAATTGCAGTGGACCACCTACACTGTAAAAAAAAAAAAACTGTCAGCTGTGGTTGCCAGAATTTTACTGTAATAAATCCAGTATAATTTTTTTCTAATGTTATGTTAAAAGGATGTTAGTACTGTTGATTTCATGTATATGGTTGGCATTTTATTCCGTATTTTTTAAATGTCTGCTAAACAATGACAATATGGCATTACACATTACAGTATATTTACTCTATATTTGTAATACAGTCTCTAATATAAAATACTATTTTATTCTGTATACATTCCTTAAAAATGTCATATAATAAAGCTTTTGATGTTACTGTGCTACTTCATATTCTACCTATTTTACAGTCATGTTTTCTTTTTTTTAAAACCTACAGTGTACTAAAATTTATATATATATATATGTACATTTTACATTTTAGAGCATGGTGCCCTAATCTAAGTGCTGTTTTGAAGGGAGCATGTAGAGGTGAACACAGTGTGACCTCCTTCACTGCTCATTGGTCTCCAGCTGCAAACATCAGCTCTACACCGGCGTCTAGAGCCGATAAAGAATAAAAATTGAAAAACAATGTTACATTTTTATATGAACTCCTCTCGCTCTGCAGATGACAACTACGCATAATCTGTCACAGAGTGTCTCACTGACAAGAGTGATGGCAGAAAAACGCTAGAAAGAGAGAGAGAGGTGTATTTTCAGACACAAATGAGCAATTTGTGAGGCCATTGTGCGCTCTGTGCATCATTGTACTTTCTAATTTCCCAGATTCAGAAACCATTGTGGGAAATGCAATTGTGTTGTCGAGGGCTTGTTTTTTCTATCTTCTTTTTTCCGTGTTTGTTTGTGCAGCTTTTGAAATGGGTCTGCACACAGAGGCGCTCTCAAACAGATTTTTTTTTTTGTATTTTTGGGGGGAACTTGAATGTAATCTGCGTTCGTTCCCTTTCACATACATCTAGGCCGTTTTTTTCACGTGAGGCTGTAGTAGTTTGACAAAAGCAGCGAGGACAGTGAATAGTCAGGGCGTGACGAGGGCCTGCTGTACCACCAAAGCTGACCGTGAACGCAGCGTACTGTACGCAGAGCGCCTCCTGCTGGTCGGTGCACTGTTTAAATGGATATTTTGACATATCCTGAAGTAAACACGATAACCAAGGTTGACACGAGAAACATATTTTGTTAGTGAAATATCAAGATGAGGAGGTCGGTGGGGATTTGCAGCTAACACATTCTGACTCAGCCAAGTCAAACCCAGACACACTGAATGTACGCCTGCTTGTTTAGCTTAGCATGAAGAGTGGAAACAGGGGGAAACGGTTAGCCTGGCTCCGCCCAAAGCTAACAGAAGTCACCTACACCTCCAAAGCTCCGTGAACATGTCATATCTGTTTCAGGTCAGCGACTAAATATCTTTATTTATTTTTAAATTATGACATGAATGACATCCAGAGCGCAAAAAAACAAATAAACATGTTGATACGTCAGCTACAAAAGATAAACTGTTACTGTGAAATTTACAGTAATTAACTGGCAGCCATTGACAAGTAACTTACTGTAAAAAGACTTGCAGTAATCAACCGGCAGCCATTGACAAGTAACTAACTGTAAAAAGACTTGCAGTAATCATCTGGCAGCCATTGACAAGTAACTAACTGTAAAAAGAGTTGCAGTATTTAACTGGTCATATGTCAAATCTAGTTTATTTACTCACTTTCTCATTTCTTAGCTGGGTGCCGTGAGGTTGCCGGGCAACCAGTGGCGAATCCAAAAAGTTACTGCTCCCAGCTAAGAAATATGTGTCAATTCACGTACTACGATACATACATGGAGTACATAAGTGTGTTCACGCTGTCAGTGTACTCATGCAGAAGAGGAGGTAAACGAAGCGTTTGCAATGAACACAAATAAAATTGTACGAATGTTTTCAGTCTTTATGCTAAGCTAAGCTCACCAGATGCTAGATAGCCATAGATACATATACATTAATGTATATGTATCTGTATCAATGTATCAATAATGTAATTAATTAAATGATATATTAAAGTGAAAAACACGCTCTGCGTTTTACTGAAACTCATCGTTTAACGTTTTAGAAGCGAGCAGAGGAAGAAATGTCAACTGTACAAATAAACACGAATAATTGAATGCCCCCATAAATCCACACACACACACACAATAACATATGATTATTGCACACACACACACACAGACACAATAACATATGATTATTGCACACACACACACACTCAGCTGAGGAATCTAAAACAATGAAGTGACATTTGTTAGGTGGAATAATAGATTAATGGACTCCCGCGGGGGGAAATTTGGATAATGTTTCACTTTAATACGACACATGTTTTTTCACATGTTTTGCACGACCTGCTGTTTTTTAAAAACACAAAAAAAAAAACAATGCAGAGCTCAGGAAACATGAAATATTATAAAAGTTGTCGAATGGGTCGACGCAGACACACTGCTGTCAGTCAAAGCAGGTCGCCGTCCTCGGCCTGCAGGTCAACTTTGACTCATTTGTACTGTTCTCACAAAAGTTTGTCCCTTCAGTCGCGTACAAAAAAAATAAAAAGATAACAAGTCTTAATCATAGACTGTATAAAACATGGACGTGCGGTGGCTCTGCTGGCAAATACATGAATTGTTGGTGGACCAGTTGCTCAAGCAAGCCGTCTGTAACAGGACCCAGCTGTCAATCAAAGCGTCCACGCTCTTAACCCTGCATAACTTTAAGCCTTAATATAATGTGAACAGGTGAGTTGTGTATAAATTCACCCTCAGTACAGTTGTCATGAACGGGGAAATTAGCTACAGAGACCAAAACTGTTTTTTGTACCAGGCTGTAAACATGTTTATTTCTGCTGTGAAGTTGGACATTTGAACATGGGGACTTATGGACACAGACATATATACATAGACATATATACATAGACATATATACATAGACATATATACACAGACATATATACACAGACATATATACATAGACATATATACATAGACATATATACATAGACGGCGCATTGAGTGGGTTGGTCGTTGGTCGCGATACGTCAACAGGTCCGCCATATTGGATGTGGCAGATCTGCCCGTAAACTAATACAAGGAAATGGACTGAACTTCATAAAGCGCCTTTCTACAAAGTTCTTTAAGTTAATGTCTCTTATACACCCATTCACACACACACTAATATATCTGAGAAACAAACAGGCACCAAAAACAACGTATGTAACTTTTAAAGTGATGATTATAAATGTTTACTCCTTATGTAAGCACCAAACCAACGTATGTATTTTTCTAATGCTGAGTGTTTACAGCTACTAATGTGTGTAA
>NC_040022.1:3701604-3719004 GCF_000972845.2 Larimichthys crocea
CTGTGTTGGTTCATGACCTGTTATAAAGACGATGGCGGGACCTCACGGCAGCTGACTGATCCGGATGCGCTAACAAGCATTATTAGGGTTGCCAAATTCTTTCAAGTTGGAAATTTCCATGGGAATAAACCCAAGGATTTAAATAAATTAAAGTTGTGGCCCTTTAACAGTGAAGTTAATATATTTATCAATCATCTGACAAAAACAACCGGATTTCCTGCAGGTCCACTTGAAATCTGGCTCTTCCTCAGTCACATGCTCATAGCACACTGCTTCCTGCAGGGCTCGTGTGATGACGTCTCACACTACCTGCACAGGTGTCTCTGTACCTGGACCCACTGTAGTAGCCCAGAGCAACACAGAGCCTGTTGAAGATCCAATGTGAGCTCGGCGCCACGAAAGATAGTGTCAATAAAATCTTCAAACTTGATAAACTAGAAATAAATCTGTTTTTCTATTTGCGTGTTTAGATTTATGTTTGGATATGAAGAGTTTGTTTAAATTACACCCGTCTACCAGGTAAATTACATAAATTCCATGGATGTTTTCCATTGCAAATTCCCCAGCTGTGGAAGCATGGAAGGTTTCACGGAATTACCAGAAACTTTCCTCAATCCTAGCTTTATAAAACAAGACAAAATAATGGTAATTACTTATTAATTAAATGTCGTGACGGACATCCTGGCTGCGACTGTTGAAACTCAGAGCTAAGTCAAGAAACCTCAGGAAACGTTCTGCAACGTTTTGCAGTTTTATGTTTGTCTGCGTAATAACAGAAAAAATAATTAAGAAATCAAAGCTGACCTTGATTTTACTGCTCAGGTTCATCCACTGCCAGGCTCCACGAGCCTGTTGCTCCCAACTCCTCCTCCCGCTCCTCCTCTAAATATTTGGTTCTCTTTTCTCTCACCATACTCGAGTGAACTCCTCCCCCCGTCGCAGCAACCACCCCTCCCTCCCTCCCTCCTCCTCCCCTCCTCCTGCTTCCTCTGAGCGAAGCAAAGGCCACATCAAACAATGGATTTAGGTGCTCTCTAAGTAGACGGGGGAGGAAGGATGGAAAACTAGCCGGGATTACAAGAGGTGTGAGGTCACGGGGAGGGGAGGAGTGGGAGAAGGGGAAGTTGAGGACCGAGGTGTAGAAGAGGGTGGAGGAGGAATGGGCGAGCGGTCAGAAGATCCGTCTTGTTTCATCTTTTACAAGAAAAAAACGTGACGTTTACTACCTCTCAGCGTCCGCGTGTTCCTAAATATTTCCACTTTATTTATTACGAGATTTGATTTATTCTGAGTTATATAGTTTTTTATTTTGTGGATTTATCTGGACATAAAATCAGGACTAATCAATATGACACAGACATATCTTATGGAAGGAAAAATCTACTCAAAGTTTTGAGATATGAAACCTCACAGTGACAAATCTCTGTGTCCCGTTCCCGTTTTCATCTTTCTCTCATTTTTTTCATCGCCGGAACGACCCAAATTCCCCACAGAGAGTCTCGGAAATCAATCAAATCATCCGTCCGGCGTGTCGCGCTCATAAGGAGAAAAAGCGAACACGAGGCCGCACCAGCGCTCACAAAGACGCTTTTTAAAAAGACAGATTGACACCGCGAGGAGAAGCAACTGGGCTGGAAGTCAATGGGCAGAGTCTCAGGGCAGGCTTTTTTCAGGAAGTGCAGGAGCAGTGAGGGAGGTCAGGTGGAGGTGGGTGAGGTGGGTGGAGAGAGTCTAACACCATCAGGCCGCTTTGTCACAGCAACGCCGGCTGCTGCTCCGCTGATTGTGATTGCTGTCAAAACGGCCGACAGCTTGCCACAAAACATCTCTCCGCTTATACGACACACGTGTGTGTGTGTTGCTCACCTAGAACGCAACACCCACACACCACACATCTTCTTTATGGCACCCTGTTAATTTCCCGTCGCTTTCTGAAGTCGCTCGCTGTTGATCTGCCCTCCTGCGCTCCGTGAACCGGAGTCGGTCTAATCGGCGACGTCGTCATCCAAACCAACTTCTGTTTCCAATCTCCCGACTAACGACGACGTGAACGCGATCGCCTCAACGCTCAGACCATCGACATCGGTTTTTGTGTCATTCTGAAATGATTCGTCGATTAATGTAAACTCTGCATGTTCAAACATGAACGGATTTATAATCGTTCGTCGTTCCCCGGCCTCGGTAAGGGGAACAGACGTGTACAGGACGCCGGAGTAGTGACGAGATGATTGTCATCCTTCAGAGCCGAGGCGTGACGTTCTGGATCTTCAGTTTCAGAGGGAGAAGCTTGCAATCTCTAATTGGATTGGAAACATCGAGAGTATTCACTTCGACGATTAATCGATGAATCAGAATTTGGTGAGCGTACGAGGCACTTTGGATGCAAATCATCATCATTTTCAAATGTCTTCCATAATTTAGACGAGAAGCTGGAGAACGGACGAGGGCGATTCTCGTCCTCACGTTTCAGACGTCTCATTTCGTCGGATCCACGGAAAAGAAAAACGTGCCAAGTTCTCGTGATGATGCAGACTGTGGCTCGGCCGCTTACCCTCAATGTAAAGCAAGTTAAAACAAAATGATAGAACAAGAGAGTTCATCTCAACTATTATGATTAATTAATGAACCCTATCAGGCTGAAGCTCTTCCTGCTGCTTATTCCCAGCAAAAGATCGAACAAAACGAGACGAGACCGTTTTATCGTTGCATACGTCTCACAACCCTTCAAAACCTTTTAAAAAACCTTCAAATGTGACACTGAGGAAGACCGAGAGGACGTTTCATGGGCTCTTCTGCAAGCTGACACTGGATTTGGATTCAAAGTCGCTCTTGCCGGGGACTTCTGTCCGTTTGCATTTGCAGAAATCGAAAAATCAAAAAATCACAACAACTCCGCTGCAGCTGATAATAAATACATTTCTGAACAGGATGAGTTCTGGCATCCACACGTTCTAACTTCAACAACAATCGCACAAACACATGAGTCTGCAACGGCGTCCTGCTTTGCCCTCTATTCTGTCACAACACACACCACACACTCATCCACAGCAGTTGTACATTATGGACGGTAACCCAGGCAAGCATCTAAATTGCAATAAATGGAAAGAATGTACCGCGCGGCCTGTGTTTGAACACTGTTAGCGCGGACTTAATTGCTCTCATGCTACAGATTGCATGTGCTGTGTCCAACATTTTGGTGCATGTGTGTGTGTGGTGTGCGTACATTGTGGGTGTTAGTATGTAGATTGTGTGTTTTACCCCCACCCACACACCACACACAACACACACACACACACCTTCTCCACCATACCATCCTCCTGCTTCGTGTAGACGGATGGAGCGAGGGAGACGGAGGGGGGCGTTATGTAAATAGGAGATCCTGCTGAGCTCCCGTGTTTCCGTTCTGACACCTCCGACCTGCCGAAGGAGCGGGCCGTCAGCGGCCACCCGAGCGCGCGCGCCACAATCGTTTGGTTTAAAAGGAATAATAGCTGACAACATCGTTGTCCTCCGCACGCATCATTGCTGTCGCCCCGCAAACTTCAGGCTCTGGAGATGGAGCCTCCCTCTCTTGGAGGATGATGCAGGGGGATGGATGGTGGATGGCTGGAGGGATTGGAGGCAGGGGATTGGAGGAGTGGATGGATGGAGCGGATGGATGGATGGATGGAGGATGGGAGGATGGCTGGAGGATGGATGGAATGGAGGGGTTCAACCTCCGCTCATCAAGGTTACAACTTCATAACCAGACCACGGGAAAACACCAACTCGGCGTCCACACACAGTCACATGTCACAGTTTTAAACATCTTTCACACTGAGCTTCAGCACTCAGCTAGTGAGATGGTGGGGAGAGGGAGTGTGAGGTGATGTTGTTGTGTGTATCGTGTGTGTGTGTGTGTTGTGGGGTGTGTGTCTCATCACACTAAAGAACTTTTATTCCTAATGAGCTTGCCCGTTAATGTTAAATTGGCTGCTCTGGGAGCAGACACTTTTTTGGGGTTTTCGAGTGTGAGCACGGGAGTTCCGTACCTGTTGATCTTGTCCGCCAGGTGAGGTCGGTGCGATCCTCTTCCTTCTTCCTCCTCGTCCACCGTCATCTAAACCACGAGGGAGAGAAAGGAGAGATCCGGCAGAGAAGTGTCAAAGTGTTCTCTTCAGGCGGCAATGTTCTGATAAAGCAGTACCAAAACCGTCACAGCGCCTCCTTCCTCCTGGTCCTCTCTTCCTCCGCTTCCTCCGCCTTGTGGTAAATCGCCGTGGAGCTCCGAGCTCACTCCTGCTCTTCCCCGTGCTGCCTCCGCCGTGCTGCGCGGAGAGACCGACGACGGCGGGGGCCTGATGGACAGCGGGGCGATCTTGGAGAGCAGAGCAGAGCTCCGTGCCGTGCTTGCCTGCTCCTTAAAAAGCCTCCACGGTCCACCCATAGAGGTCTGACAGCTGATGGGGGCCTGACGTCACCCCTACCCCCACCAATTTGAACTATATGAGAAGAACTATTAATAAGCGTTATTTCCTGACCCATGGAGACTTTAACTGTCCACTGAGCGTCAGCTCAAAATCTGTAATAGCTGTGTTTGAATGGTCTGCTGCAAGAGCAAGAAAAACAAAAATCCTCGTCATGTTCATGTTTCAAGTCTTTGTCTGATGTTCTCCATCATCAAGACAAAGAGCAGGTGAGTTCAAACAGGCTGCGCGTCAACACCGTCCTCTAAGACATTTATGCTCATGTTATCCATCTGTAAAAATCTTAATGCACACCTGAATGCAATCAGATAATATATGATACACTGATAAATGATGTGTGTGCCTTAATTAAATCCGTCTGGTGAATGAAATAACACGTGGCGACTAAATATCTTTATTTTTTTCTAATTATGACATGACTGAGTGCAACCCAAACATGTTGACACGTCAGCCACAAAAAAACACTGTGAATTTCCAGTACATCACTGAGCCATTGACAAGAATTACATGTGAAAAAAAACAACACATATTGGACTGGTAGTCCATTTCGAAATAACATGTGTATAAAACATAGTAACTGGCAGCCATTGACCAAGAACTTACTGTAAAAAGAATATCAAGCAATAAACTGACAGCTATGTGACAAGTAACCAGCAGCCATTTGTAAGTGCGTCCTATGTTAAAAAAAACACATTTTTTGACGGCATCCAATTGACAAAAACATGCTGTATAAACACCAGTTAACAGCAGCATTGACAAGTAACTTATTGTAAAAAGATATCTAGCAAAAACTGCAGCATTGACAAGTAACTTACTGTAAAAAGAGATTCAAGCATAAAACCTGACAGCTATGACAAGTAACCAGAAGCCATTGATAAGTAGGACTTCCTATCTTTAAAAAAACAACATTATTTGACTGGCAGCCATGGACAATAACATGACTGTATACCACACAGTTATAACTGGCAGCCATTACAGTAACTGTACTGTAAAAAAGATATCAAGGCAATAAAGTGACAGGCTATTGACAAGTAACCAGCACTGATTAAGTAGACTTCTATTTAAAAACAAAAACACATTTTTGACTGGCATTCCTGACAAATACATGCTGTATAAAACACAGTTAACTGGCATCCATTGACAAATAACATGCTGTTAAAACACACTTACTAGCAGCCATTTCAAGTAATTATTGTAAAAGAGATCCTAGCAATAACCTGACGCCATGTGACAAGATACTTAACTGTAAAAAAAACAAACACATTTATTTGACTGGTATCCATTTTTTGACGCAAAACATGCTGTATAGACACATAGTTAACTGGCACCCCCCCCCCCGCCCCATGTTTGCGTAACTTACTGTAAAAAAAGATTTACAGCATAAACTGAGAGCTATTGACAAGTAGAACAGCAGCCATTGATCAAGTAGCTTCTTATTTTTTTAATTAAAAAAACACATTATGACTGGCAATCCATGGACATGCTGTTAAAACCAGTTAATTGGCCAGGCCATTGACGCAACTTAGTGAAAAAATATATGTTTATAATAAAGGCCGATGTTAACGCTCAGCTTTGTTTTTGTGTGAAAAGGGTTCAAACAACAAACAACATCATTTTTAAATTAATGTAACGAAGAGGGCCTGTAAACCTGAAACGTGCAGCTCACGACATCAACTCAGCACTGGACTAACGAGTTTCAAGAATACCGGAAGTGGATGATCGGACACAGGGACACATTTTTATGTGGCCACTCCACAATTCAGGTAAGCGGGACACAAAGCGAGGATCAAATATTCTTGTGTGGTCGTTATCACACAAGGCTGCATCATGCTCCGAGAGTGACCAGCCGTAGGTATCACAAACCTGGTGCTGCGAAATACTACAAAGTCTAAATTAGTATCTTTTTATAGTATTATTATTGGTTAGTGGATGATCTGAGCTTTCAAAGTGGCAGTTGGCCCACCTACACTGGTAAAAAAAAAAAAAACTGTCAGCTTGTGGTTGCTACAGAATTTTACCGATAAATCCCGTTTAAATTTTTTCTAATGTATGTAAAAGGATTTAGCTACTGTTGATTTTCATGTTTAGGTTGGCATTTTAGTTCCGTATTTTGTTAATGTCTGCCTAAACAATGACAATATGGCAATTACACATTACAGTATAATTTAACTGTCTATTGTAATAACAGTCTCTAATCATAAAATACCTATTTTATTCTGTAATACATTCCTTAAAAATAGTCAATAAAAAGCTTTGATGTTTACTTGTTCACTTTATATTCTACATATTTTACAGTCCTGTTTTAAACTACGTGTACGAAATTTATACAGTATATATATATTATATATTAATATGTACATTTTACATTTTTAGAGCTGGTGCCCCAAATCTAAGTGCTGTTTCGAAGGGGCAGTTAGAGGTGTGAACACAGTGTGACCTCCTATACTTGCTCATTGGTCCCAGCGCAAACATTCAGCTCTTACACCGTGCGTCTAAGAGCCGATAAAGAATAAAAATTGAAACAAACAATGTACATTTTTATCTGAAGAAAAGTCCCTCGCTCGGCAGATGACAAACTACGCAATCTGTCACCGGAGTGTCTACCCTGCAAGGGAGGACAGAAAAAAAACGCTTAGAAGAGGGAGAGGAGAGAGGTGTATTTTCAGACCAAATGACAATTTGTGAGGCATTGTGCGCTCAAAACTGTGCAAGCATGTGTACTTTCTAATTTCCAGATTCAGAAACCATTGTGGGAAATGAATTGTGTGTTGTCGAGGGCTTGTTTGTTCCTATTCTTCTTTTTCGTGTTGTTTGTGGCAGCTTTTGAAAGGGTCTGCACACAGCAGGCGCTCTCAAACAGATTTTTTTTTTTTTTTGTATTTTGGGGGGAACTTGAAATGTATCTGCGTTCGCTTCCCTTTCACATACATCTAGGGCCGTTTTTTTTTTTCACGTGAGGCGTAGTGTAGTAGTTTGACAAAGCAGCGTGGACAGTGAATAGTCGGGGGCTGTGACGAGGGCCTTGCTTTACACCAAAGCTGACCGTGAACGCAGCGACTGTTACGGCAGCAGCGCCTCCTGCTGGTCGGTGCCACTGTTTAAATGGATATTTTGACATATCCTAAGGAAACACGCATACCAAGGTTGACACGGAACAATTTGTTAGTGACATATCAGATAGGAGGTCGTGGGATTGCAGCTACACACATTCTGACGGCAACAAGTCTAACCCAGACACAAACTGAAGCATGAAGAGTGGAAAACAGGGGAAAACGGTTAGCCTGGCTCCGCCCAAAGCTAACAGAAGTCACCTACCCTCTAAGCTCCATGAAATGTCATATCTGTGTCAGGTTTAAATTATGACATGAATGAATCCAAGCGCAACAAACAAATAGACAAACTGGTTGATACCAAAGAAACTAACTGTTACTGTGAAACTTTCCAGTACTTACCGGCAGCCCATGACAAGTAAACTAACTGTAAAAGGACTTGCCAGTAATCAACCGGCAGCCATTGCAAGTAACAACTGTAACAAAGGCCTGTGCAGTAATAACTGACGCCATTGACACAGTAACTAACTGGTAAAAGAGTTGCATTGGATTAACTGGCAGCCATTGACAAGTAACTAACTGTAAACAGATTGCAGTTATCATCTGGCGCCATTGGACAAGTACTAACTTTGTTAAAAAGAACTGCAGAATCATCTGGCGCCATTGACAAAGTAACTACTGTAAAAAAGTTGCATTGATAACGGGGCAGCCATTGATGACAAGCAACTAAACGTAAAAGACTTGACATAATCAACTGGCACAGCCTATGACAATAAAGCTAACAATGTAAAAAAGACTTGCAGTAATCATCTGGCGCCATTGACAGTAAACAACTGGTAATAAGGTACTTGCAGTACTACTCGTGGACAGCCATTGACAAGTAACTAAACTATAAAAAAGACCTTGCAGTAATTAATCTGGCAGCCATTGACAAGTAAGCTAACTGGTAAAAAGTACTCTGCAGAAGTAATCATCTGGCATCCATGACAGTAACTACTGTAAAAAGACTGCAGTAATTCAACCGGCCAGCCCTTGACAAGTAACTAACTGTAAAAGAGTTGCATTGATTAACTGGCACGCCATTGGACAGTAAACTAAACTGTAACACGAGTTCAGTGATTAACTCTGCAGCCATTGACAAGTAACTATAACTTTAAAAAGACTTGCAGTAACATCTGGCGCCCATTGACAAGTAACTAACTATAAAAATGACGTGCAGTCTATTTCATCTGGCAGCCATTGACAATAACAATTTGTAAAAAGACTTAGTACAGTAATCATCTGCGCCATTGACAAGTAACTAACTATAAAATTGCATAACAGCGCAGCCATTGACAAGTCTAACTTAAGACGATAATCATCTGGCCAGCCATTGACAAGTACAACTGCTAAAAAAGACTTGCAGTAATTATCTGGCACCATTGAAAGAGTAACTACCTGTAAAAAGGACTGTCGAACTTATCTGGCAGCCATGACAAGTAACTAACTGTAAAACGAGTTGCACGAATAACTGGCAGCCTTGAAGTTAATTAAACGTGTTTAATGGTCATATGTCCAATTATAGTTATTATACTCACTTTCATTTCCTTAGCTGGGTGCCGTAGGTTGCACTGGGCAACCAGTGGCGAATCCAAAAAGTTACTGCTCCCAGCTAAGAAATATGTTCATTCCACGTACTCACGATACATACATGGAGTAGCATAAGTGTGTTACGCTGTCGTGTACTATGGCAGTAAGAGGAGGTAAACGAAGCGTTTGCCATGGAACACAAATGAAATGTACGAATGTTATTTTATGCTTATGCTAAAGCTCACCAGATTGCTAGATAGCCATATATTACATATACATTATTGTATACTGTACTGTATCAATGTATCACTAATGTATTAATTTAAATTATATATTAAAAGTGAAAAACACGCTCTGCGTTTTACTGAAACTCGATCGTTAACTTTTTGAATGCGTAGCAGAGGACGAATGTCAACGTACAAAGTAAAACACGTTTAATTTAATTGAATTCCCCATTCAAATCACACACACACCACACACACACACACACACAAACCACCACACACACAATAACATATGATTATTGCAACCACACACACACACACAGAGGGAACAAATACATATGATCTTGCCACACACCACACCAGCTGAGGAATCTAAAACAATTGAAGTGACCTTTGTTAGGTTGGAATAATAGATTAATGCTCCCGCGAGAGGTAGGGGAGGAAATTGTGGTATATGTTTCACTTTATACGACAACATGTTTTTTCACATGTTTTGCACGACCTGCCTGTTTTTTAAAAACAGAAAAAAAAAAAATGCAGACTCGAGCAACATGAAATATTAAAAAGTTTGTCAAATGGGGTCGACGCAGACACACCTGCTGTCCAGGTCAAAGCAGGTCGGCCGTCCTGCGGCCTGCAGGTCAACTTTGACATCATTTGTTACTTTCTCACAAAAGTTTCCTTCAGTGCGTACAAAAAAAAACAAAAAGATAAACAAGTCTGTAATCTAGACGTATGAAAAACCATGGACTCGGTGGCTCTGCTGGCAAACTACATGAATTGTTGGTGGACCAGTTGAGGCTAAGCAAGCCGTCCTGTAACAGCACCCAGCTGTCAATCAAAGCGCACTCCCGCTCTCTTAATCCTGCATAGACTCTTAGCCTTAATATAATGTGAACAGGTGAGTTGTGTATTACATTCACCCTCCATACAGTTGTCATTAACGGGGACATTAGCTACAGAGACCAAAAACTGTTTTTTGTACCAGGCTGTAAACATGTTTATTTCTGCTTTGAAGTTGGACATTTGGAAACATGGGGACTTATGGACACAGACATATATACATAGACATTATACATAGACGCGCATTGAGTGGGTTGGTCGTTGGTCGCGATACGTCCAACAGGTCCGCCATATTGGTCGGGCAGATCTGCCCGTAAACTAATACAGGAAATGGACTGAACTTCATAAAGGCCTTTCTACAAAGTTCTTTAAGTTATGTCTCTTATTACACCCTTACCCACACACAAATATATCTGGGAAACAAAACAGTCACCACAAAAAACGTTTACATTACACTGTAACAATATACATACATATTAGCACCCACAAACACACACACAACATATGTGTGGTGTGTGTGGTGTGGTGTGTGTGTGTGGTGTGTGTGTGGTACTATATGTATGTATATATATATATGTGTGTGTATGTAAACGCTAGTGCTCTTTATTCAGAAAACCCTCATGTCACATCTACATTTCAGGATCTGGTTATTATAGACACAGCTTAAATGTTAAATATAAATATTTCAATATTTATCATCACAACAGTAACAGTGTTACACACATTAGTAGCTGTAAACACTCAGCATTAGAAAAATACATACGTGGTTTGGTGCTTACCTAAGGAGTAAACATTTATGAATCCACTTTAAAAGTTACATACGTTGTTTTTGGTGCCTGTTGTTTCCAGATATATTAGTGTGTGTGTGAATGGGTGTATAAGCGACATTAACTTAAAGAACTTTGTGAGAAAGGCGCTTTTTGGAAGTTCAGTCATTCCTGTTATTAGTTTACCGGCCAGATCTGCCACATCCATATTGCCGTCGACGTGACGTACGATTGCAGCGCTCCAATGCGGCGCTAGTATTTTGTTATTGTATATGTGTTGGTATATATGTCTGCATGTATATATGTTAGTTATATATGTCTGTTGTATAATGTTATGTATTATGTCTGTGTATCATATGTCTATGTATAGTGTGTCTGTGTATATATGTCTCATGTATATATTCTATGTATTTTTCTGTATATATGTCTCGTGTAATATATGTCGGTGTATATTGTCTGAGTCATATATGTCCGTTGTGGTATATATGTCATGTATATATGTCCTGTGTATATATGTCTATGGTATATATGTCTGTGTATATATGTCTATGTAATATGTCCGTGATTTATCTGTGTATAGGTCTGTGTATGTCAGTATATTGTCTGGTCATATATGTCTATGTATTATAGCGTGTGATATAGTAGGTGTATATTTATAGATTGTGTTATATGCTATGAATATATGTCTTATAATGTCGTGTCTTTTCCGTGTATATGTTATAATGTCTGGTTTATGCTGTTATATATATGTTTGGGTAGATAGGCTTAGATGTCTGTATATGTGTGTATATATGTCTATGTATATATGTCTGTGTATATATGTCTATGGATATATGCAGTGTATATATGTCTGTGTATATATGTCTGTGTATATATGTCCGTGTATATATGTCTATGTATATATGTCCGTGTATATATGTCTATGTATATATGTCTGTGTATATATGTCTGTGTACATATGTCTATGCTTATGGAGACTGACTCACTGCTTGGCCTTGTCTCAGCTTTTGCGTCCAGTGTTGTGCAGTGGACACTCGCGGTATTGCAGTGAGAAATCCCAAAACCAAAGAGTCGTCTGTAAAACTGTTGCCAGGTCAGTCGTGTATGAAGAAACATCTGTCTATCACAGATGAGTAAATATATTTATAATATTTCTTCAATGAAACGTTGACACCTTTGTGTTTCAGTGCCAAACGTTAATTAAGACGCTATTTTAGAAATCTGATTGAGCTTGTGTTGTTAGTTTCACATGTGCGTGGGTGTGTGTGTGTCTATTTGTGCGTTCGGAAGTGTGTGTGTGTGTGTGTGTGTGTGTGTGTGTGTGTGTGTGTGTGTGTGTGTGTGTGTGTGTGTGTGTGATATTTGGACTGGTTGCCATGCTTACAGGACCCTCTGTATAAAGTGTGGACTGTGACTGAATCATAGATTCGGAAGGTCTCTCTCTCCATGTAATGACGTGTGGACCTCCTTCAGTCAAACTGTCCTGTACGTGCAATCTCTGTCCAATCCAACTCTATGAATATATAGCAGCTGTCAAAGTGATTAAACTCCTTCAGACGAGTGCGGCTTCACTGTTTTTACAATTTACACATTCTTAGATGTTTCCTCACATCCAAAATTCACTTCCTGTAAACATTTCAAAAACACAGCTGTGATGTCAAAGTGTTCACGAGACTACGTCACAACTAATCTGGCATCTCTGCATCCGCTTCAAAATCTGACATGTATTGTTCTGTTCGGTTAGCCTCCCAGTGGCTGCAGATTCTTTCATCTTAAGACACAAACTGCAGTTCCTCAAACGTCCACTTGAGGCTGGCTCCAGAAGTGAGTCAGTCTCCATAAGTCCCCATGTCCAAATGTCCAACTTCACAGCAGAAATAAACATGTTTACAGCCTGGTACAAAAAACAGTTTTGGTCTCTGTAGCTAATTTCCCCGTTCATGACAACTGTACTGAGGGTGAATTTATATACAACTCACCTGTTCACATTATATTAAGGCTTAAAGTTATGCAGGATTAAGAGCGTGGATGCTTTGATTGACAGGTGGGTTGCTTGAGCCACCAGGCGTCACTCAGCCGCCTCAGCTCCTCTGACGATTCATGTATTTGCCGAGATCGACCACACGACTCTTCACAAACCTGTGAGCTGACGTCACAGATACGTCGTCCATGTTTTATACGGTCTATGGTTTCCTCATGCACAGCTCTGCACAGTCAACAAAATAAAAGCGTGCACATAGTGCAGAGGACAGGCCTGATGGGGGACGAGGTCAGTAAACATCATTAGATAAGCAGCAGCAGTGTAACGTGGCAGGTGTGTGTCGTTCAGGAGAAACCTGACCTCTGTTGACCTGATTGTTACTTTTAAAAACACTGTGTACCGCTCTTCATTCGTACTTTATCATATATATATATACAAACTGATCTGATCTGATCTCCTGCCTTCTCTTCATTTTCTTCCTCACTGACTTGAAGCTGGATAATCAGCGCAGACACATGATGGCAGTCAGGTTGTTTTGAGTCATCCTCATGTAACCTCCATCCTCAGCCCGCGCACTAACCGTCTCATTGTTGTTGTTTTTTTACATGCACACACATGTTCGGCTCCGCGCAGACAATCGTCGACGTCCTGATGTTTTTAATCAGCAGTGGGGCCCCACCCCGACAGATAAGCGTCCGGTTACGTGTCCGTAAAGAGCAGATGGCCCTATCAGTGTTGGGTAAACCAGCGGCCGTGTTTGGCTTAACGGCCTATAAGTAATTCATTGTGTTCACTGAGAAGGAGCATCTGTCGACCCGCCAGCCCTGGAGACGCACACAAATACACACACACACAGTTATGCATAGATGCATAGATAAACATACTTACATGAGCATTTGGTCACATGCTCAAATGCAGGTATACACACACACACACACACACACACACACACACACACAGGCTCCTAAGCTCATGTGTAGTGGGCAGTGCAGGTGGCTGGATGCAGAGGAGAGGCCTTTGTTCCATGTGACCTGCTCTGATCAGATAACCACCACTGATCTTAGTTAATACTCACTAAGAACTCATTTACCTGCTAACGCTGAGGCAGGTCTGAAAACACGAGAAAGAGAGATTATGGCAGACGAAGAGCTCAGCCATACAGCTGCAGCTCACCGGGCGGTCCACAACAACTTCACTATGTCACATTTAGGGCGCTCCATGCACAGAATGTAATATATGTTAAATGTGTTTTCATTAGTGGATAATGATCGTCATGTTTTTGTAAAAAACGGTTAATGACATTTGCAAAACACTTTTGTACCTGAATAAATACAGTCAAACTCCTTCAACAGTTTTACGGAGAAACTCTTATTTTACAGATTTTCTCTGCATTGTTATGATCAAACCAAAATAATTACTGACTTTGGTTGGTAATCTACAGATAATGTTTGAGTTTTGTATACGATTTTCAAATAACTGAAATCTAAGGGGGCTCTTTGTACAGAATATAATATATTCATAACTATGTTTTCATTAGTGTATGATCACCTGAAAATAATGATCATCATATTTTTGTTACGCTGTAAAAGAACGGTCAAAAGATAAAAAACTAAATATAATTTTACAGATCTACTCTGCATTGTTACAAAATAATCACTGACTTTGGTTGTTGATTCACAGAAAATGTAATTTTAAGTTTTAGTTTTGTACACAATTAGAAAAACGGAAAAGTACTGTAAAAATTGGATGACCGTAAAATGAAAGTAAAATCAACCATAATTCAAATAAATGTCCAGCTCTACAGATTTACAGCTGCAGCTCAACAGGAGGTCCAAAACAACCAAAACAAAGTCCAAATACTGGATTTACGTCTTCACGCCGATGGTTCAGTCACTTTATGTCGTCTGATGCTTTTATTGAATAAGCTCTTGTACTATCACACTTCCTTTTCATATTATGTCTTCCCAGCCTGTAAACAATTTTACGCCTCAACGGCGAGCGCTATTATGATAATTATGTTTTCTTTTTCGACACAAACATCAACTTGTATTGCGTTTCTTTATTCATAAGCATGGCTGATAACTCCTGCAACATGGCAAGACGTCTTAAAAAGGAGTGTTCTGGTGCTGTGACAGTAAGTTCTGATTTAATTACTGGAGGCTCCGTAGTTCCACTTGTTGTTTTGTGTGGGCAAATGGGAATAAAAAGTATTTATGCCAATAATATAACAGCTTAATGATACAACTCAAAAAACAACAAAAGGAAACACTTGATATTTGATTAGAGGATAAATCTGCTTTGTAATTTTCTTATTGTCACCAACAATAAATAAAATCATCCTGTTAACAAATAACGTCGTTGTAGATAAAGCTTGATCAAGCCCTCTGTGCTGCAGACACTATTAAAAACACATCAGTGAGTTACTCCGTTACTTCCTCACATGTTCCTATGGACTCAATCCCACATACGCCGACCGTCCTGCTGCTGATTAATCCGCCTCTGAAAATAGTCCCCAACAAATGCATTTCTTTAAAGTTTGTGAAAACTGCAACGCCCAGCTGTTTGGGAAAGATACACAACACAAAGATCACAGATACGTTGGGAAGTTTCAAGAAATAGACTGTAGAATAGGAAAGTCAGACCCAAACTGTTTTTTGTTCCAGGCTGTAAACATGTTTATTTCTGCTGTGAAGTTGGACATTTGGACATGGGGACTTATGGAGACTGACTCACTTCTGGAGCCAGCCTCAAGTGGACGTTTGAGGAACTGCTTCACACGGAGGTTGTGCTTGGTTATGAAAGTCCATAGGTCCCATTTTGTCTTACCACATGATCAAATGAAGACATGCCATTGGACAACATCAACGTACATTTTGCCTGCATGCATGCACACCTGTATGACAAGATACTAAAGAAAAGATTCATTGTTTACAGCTAATGTAGAATAATTCTGTCATTTTATTGTAGATGCAGAGGTGGGTTCACCTTCTCCAGGTCATATATTAAATAATGGCACCATTTATAAATTAACATGAGTTGTTCTTTGGTCACCCGTGGATTCATTTAAAATAAATAAATCTGTATGACAGATAACTACAGGTGCACACGTGCCACATTAGCAGAATGGGAAGAATACACTGTAAATGTGAAATCCACGGTAATGTACTGTGTTTGTGCCCAGGTAATAATATACTGTGTATTCAGTCAATCCTACAATAAAATGACAGAATTATCCTACATTAGCTGTAAACAATGAATCTTTCTTTAGTATCTTGTCATACAGGTGTGCAGCATGCAGGCAAAATGACGTGATGTTGCCAATGGCATGTCTTCATTGATCATGTGGTAAGACAAAATGGGACCTATGGACTTCAAACCAAGCACAACCTCCGGTGTGAAGCAGTTCCTCAAACGTCCACTTGAGGCTGGCTCCAGAAGTGAGTCAGTCTCCATAAGTCCCCATGTCCTAATGTCCAACTTCACAGCAGAAAAAACATGTTTACAGCCTGGAACAAAAAACAGTTTGGGTCTGACTTTCCTATTCTACAGTCATTTCTTGAAACTTCCCAACGTATCTGTGATCTTTGTGTTGTGTATCTTTCCCAAACAGGTGGGCGTTGCAGTTTTACAAACTTTAAAGAAATGCATTTGTTGGGGACTATTTCAGAGGCGGATTAATCAGCAGCAGGACGGTCGGCGTATGTGGATTGAGTCCATAGGAACATGTGAGGAAGTAACGGAGTAACTCACTGATGTGTTTTTAATAGTGTCTGCAACAGAGGGCTTAATCAAGCTTTATCTACAACGACGTTATTTGTTAACAGGATGATTTTATTTATTGTTGGTGACAATAAGAAAATTACAAAGCAGATTTATCCTCTAATCAAATATCAAGTGTTTCCTTTTGTTTGTTTTTGAGTTGTACATTAAGCGTTATATTATTGGCATAAATACTTTTATTCCCATTTGCCCACACAAACAACAAGTGGAACTACGGAGCCTCCAGTAATTAATCAGAACTTACTGTCACAGCACCAGAACACTCCTTTTTAAGACGTCTTGCCATGTTGCAGGAGTTATCAGCCATGCTTATGAATAAAGAAACGCAATACAAGTTGATGTTTGTGTCGAAAAAGAAAACATAATATCATAATAGCGCTCGCCGTTGAGGCGTAAATTTGTTACAGGCTGGGAAGACATAATATGAAAAGGAAGTGTGATAGTACAAGAGCTTATTCATAAAAGCATCAGACGACATAAAGTGACTGAACCATCGGCGTGAAGACGTAAATCCAGTATTTGGACTTTGTTTTGGTTGTTTTGGACCTCCTGTTGAGCTGCAGCTGTAAATCTGTAGAGCTGGACATTTATTTGAATTATGGTTGATTTTACTTTCATTTTACGGTCATCCAATTTTTACAGTACTTTTCCGTTTTTCTAATTGTGTACAAAACTAAAACTTAAAATTACATTTTCTGTGAATCAACAACCAAAGTCAGT
>NC_040022.1:3719014-3756149 GCF_000972845.2 Larimichthys crocea
CACATTCCATTAGACGTGCACAAGAAGGTTCAGAGGTTAAGTACACACACACACACACAACACACACACCACACACCCCACTGGCGTTTGTGTCGCTTCAACATGAATCATTTGATCAAGACGTTTTAAAAGTCAGAGAAATCGCTCTGCAGATTAGTTCAAAAAAAAGCGAGCATGCGTGACTCATTTCTGCTGAAGCTTAATTAATTTTTACATTAAAAAAAAAAAACAGAGCTCTCATTTAACATATACGTTTTCTCTGTTATTTATCTGAGCTGAAAATAACTCGGCCCTCGGCAGCTGTTGTATATTGGTTACGTGGGAACCCTCCTGATAAATAGTTCCTTAACATCGGGAAGAAAGGAAGGAAGGAAGGAAGGAAGGAAGGAAGGAAGGAAGGAGGAAGGAAGGAAGGAGGAGGAAGAAGGATGGGGAATGTGACAACCGAACACTTGTTTGTTACATACTAGGTAATGTGAGAAATGTCCATTCCTTTCTTTCCACATTGCAAACAATTGAATAATTCTTACCATCACCAAGATTTATGTTACTAGGAATCAGAAGCCGACGAGCAGAAACCTGTTCACATCTCCTGTTCTTACAGGAGATTTCTTTTTATTTGTAAATACAAAAGTCTTAAAAATGATTTGTAAATGAACACACCAAACACAGTGAGTTCTAGCAAGTATTAGTAGTGTTACTGTGTTTGATAAGAGTTGAAAAATAAAATAAATTCATTTTTGTTTTTCTGTTTTCTTAAAATTGTATGTAAAAGTCTTAAAAATTACGCCCATTATCTGTAAATTAACAACTTGGACAGTTTTATATAAGGTAAATATCTAAAATAACAGAGTTTCTCTGTAAAACCTTTAGTAGTGTTACTTTATTGAAGATGTTTGATCATAATAATTCAGGAAAAAATATGTGGAATAAACAGAACTCCGTAAAACCGTGACTGGAAATCTATAGTGTTTGACATTTTTGATTATTATTTTTTAATTTAATGAATTTTCTATAATGACCCCTCATCATATTTCATTATATTATATCATTATATATTCATTTCATATAATATATCAATTATTATATTTATAAGTAGAGCCTCTTAAAGTTGACACATGGACCTTTAATTTAATTTCTGCACATTCACCATGAAATGTTTTTACATTTTTACAGTAGGTTTCTGTTTTTAAAAATTGTTAAAAAACTCTTTTCTTCAATACGATTTGTCTTTCCATTATCTGTAACTCAACAGCCAAACTTTGGTTTGATCATAATAATAAAGAGGAAACCAGCAAAACCGTGACTGGAAATTTTGATCAAATCAAAAAAATTTGCTGGATTGAATTTCAGGATTTATGTCAATGCTAATTAGAGCGACAGTGTCGTATTAATGATGTGTGTGTGTGTGTGTGTGTGTGGTTGTTGTGCTGGTTCAGAATGAGGTGAGCATTCATTCATTCATGACACATGAACAACACATGGACAGTTCTTTCCCCAGGGTCAAGCCTTCCCCTGCTCAGGTTAGCGTCACGAGATGAGAGTCAGGGACACAAATAATTTTGCCATTTTTCCCCCGGAAAAGGACCTGAAAGCTCAAAGGAAGAGCTAAAAAGAGGTTAAAAGGTCAAAACTCTGCCTCACGTTCCCAATTCAGTCGGAGGCGAATGGCCTTGGTGGGGGACTGAGCGGCTGTACACATTACAGCGGTCTCAACAGCTCGAGCCGAAAGCAGGCCTGTAATTTCTGCCATTTGAGAGCGTGAGCTGAAAAGAGAGAGTGATGGCCACTTTCTGTTATTATTCCCGTGGCAGAGTGCGGTGCAAGGAAGCAGCCGTGCTTTAAGAACATGTCCATCAGGGCTGGCGGCAGATTTGGATGATGGTGTTTGTAAAAGTACCTGCCGTGTTGTATCGTTAACTGTGAAAAGCAAGCACATGTTACAGTATATAATATCCCATCCTGCACCTGTCCTCCTCGCGGGCTGCTTCGACGCACGCCGCAGACTCGGCGGTTTAATACCCAGATCCGTGACGGGCAAACAGCGGGTTGCCAAAATGTTCCTTGTGGCTGGACAGTGGCAACGCCGAGGCAGCAGTGTTCAGCAAGGTGCCCTTCCATATAATCAATGCCACTTAAGACGAGTGTGTAGGACTTACAGCCACCAGCAGTGTAGGCGCTACTGAAGCCCCCTCGCCTCACCCTCTACTTCAAACTACACTGAAACTGGCTACTGTGGAATTAACTGGCAGCTGTTGACAAGTAACTTACTGTAATGAAGTCACCGTTCATTGGGTACGTAAGTCTAGATGTTCTAGATGCAGAGGTGGGTTCACCTTCTCCAGGTCATATATTAAATAATGGCACCATTTATAAATTAACATGAGTTGTTCTTTGGTCACCCGTGGATTCATTTAAAATAAATATATCTGTATGACAGATAACTACAGGTGCATTAGCAGAATGGGAAGAATACATATAGAATTACAGTAACCAATGAACTGTGACTTCATTTACAGTAAGTTACTTGTCAACAGCTGCCAGTTAATTCCACAGTAGCCAGTTTACAGTGTAGTTTGAAGTAGAGGGTGAGGCGAGGGGGCTTCAGTAAGCGCCTACACTGCTGGATGGCTGTAAGTCCTACACACTCGTCCTTTAAGTGGCATTGATTATATGAAGAATGGCACCTTGCTGAACCCTGCTGCCTCGGCGTTGCCACTGTCCAGCCACAAGGAACATTTTGGCAACCCGCTGTTTGCCCGTCACGGATCTGGGTATTAAACCGCCGAGTCTGCGGCGTGCGTCGAAGCAGCCGCGAGGAGGACAGGTGCAGGATGGGATATTATATACTGTAACATGTGCTTGCTTTTCACAGTTAACGATACAACACGGCAGAGTTACTTTTACAAACACCATCTCCAAATACTGCCAGCCACTGATGGACATGTTCTTAAAGCACGGCTGCTTCCTTCAGCCGGCGCTCTGCCACGGGAATAATAACAGAAAAGTGGCCATCACTCTGCTTTTCAGCTCACGCTCTCAAATGGCAGAAATTACAGGCCTGCTTCGGCTCGAGCTGTTGAGACTCGCTGTAATGTGTACAGCCGCTCAGTCCCCCACCAAGGCCATTCGCCTCCGACTGAATTGGGAACGTGAGGCAAGTTTTGGTGACCTCTTTTTAAGCTCTTCCTTTGAGCTTTCAGGTCTCTTTTTTCTTCGGGGGAAAAATGGCAAAATTATTTTGTCCCTGACTTCTCATCTCGTGACGCTAACCTGAGCGAGGGGAAGGCTTGACCCTGGGGAAAGAACTGTCCATGTGTTGTTCATGTGGTCATGAATGAATGAACGCTCACCTCATTCTGAACCACACACACACACACACACACACACACACACACACACACACTCATTAATACGACACTGTCTGCTCTAATTAGCATTGACATAAATCCTGAAATTCAATCCAGCAAATTTTTTGATTTGATCAAAAATTTCCAGTCACGGTTTTGCTGATTTTCTCTTTATTATTATGATCAAACCAAAGTTTGGCTGTTGAGTTACAGATAATGGAAACACAAATCATATTGAAGAAAAATAGTTTTATTTACAATTTTTAAAAACAGAAACCTACTGTAAAAATGTAAAAACATTTCATGGTGAATGTGCAGAAATTAAATTAAAGGTCCAGTGTGTCAACTTTAAGAGGCTCTACTTATAGAATATAATATGCATAAATGAATGATTATAATTGATTATAATTATAATGAAAATAATGATTGTGGGGGAGGGGGTCAATTAACTGTAAAATTATTATAAGTAAGTAAAATATCATAATTCAAATAAATGTCAAACACTATAGATTTCCAGTCACGGTTTTACGGAGTTCTGTTATTCCACATATTTTTTCCTGAATTATTATGATCAAACATCTTCAATAAAGTAACACTACTAAAGGTTTTACAGAGAAACTCTGTTATTTTAGATATTTACTCTTTATAAAAACTATCCAAGTTGTTAATTTACAGATAATGGGCGTAATTTTTAAGACTTTTACATACAATTTTAAGAAAACAGAAAAACAAAAATGAATTTATTTATTTTTCAACTCTTATCAAACACTAGTAACACTACTAATACTTTGCTAGAACTCACTGTGTTTGGTTGTTCATTTACAAATCATTTTTAAGACTTTTGTATTTACAATAAAAAAGAAATCTCCTGTAAGAACAGGAGATGTGAACAGGTTTCTGCTCGTCGGCTCTGATTCCTAGTAACATAAATCTTGGTGATGGTAGAATTATTTCATTGTTTGCAATGATGGAAAGAAAGGAATGGACATTTCTCACATTACTACATTAGTATGTAACAAACAAGTGTTCTGGTTGTCACATATCCCCCATCCTTCCTTCCTTCCTTCCTTCCTTCCTTCCTTCCTTCCTTCCTTTCTTTCCCAGATGTTAATGAACATTATTTATCAGGAGGGTTCCCACGTAACCAATTACACACAGCTGCCGAGGGCCGAGTTATTTTCAGCTCAGATAAATAACAGGAGAAAACGTATATGATTAAATGAGAGCTCTGTTTTTTTTTTTTTATGTAAAAATTAATTAAGCTTCAGCAGAAATGAGTCACGCACTGCTCGCTGTTTTTGAACTAATCTGCAGAGCGATTTCTCTAGACTTTTAAAACGTCTTGATCAAATGATTCATGTTGAGACGACACACAGCACAGTGTGTGTGTGTGTGTGTGTGTGTGTCCTGTGTGTGTACTTAACCTCTGAACCTTTCTTGTGCACGTCTAAATGAGATGTGATTTGTGTGGGCGGCGCTCGAAAAGAAAAAAAGAAAACAACAACAACAACAACAACAAAAATCCAGGAAACAGCGACTGCCTGTTCCCCATGCTGCTGTCACCGCTGGCCTCCCGCCTCCTCTCTTCATACGGCGCCTCAGGTGTAAATATATTCTGAGTGGTATCAAAGGTCCGGCCGGGAAACGTACATTTAAAATGCTGCAGGCTCAGATTCACCGCCGGATGTCAGTTAATGCGTCTTTTATTGTTTGTTGTTCATAAACACGTCTGCACCTTCAGCCACAAAGAGCACACACACCGATTATGTGTGAGTGCATACTGTCATTTATTTGATTGTGTCTTATTAACAGGTCCATAGGGGTGTGTGTGTGTGTGTGTGTGTGTGTGTGTGTGTGTTTTATTTCACAGTAATGCTGCACTAATTATTTCCACTCACGTCTGCGCTCATGTGACATAAGAAATGTTGATTCTTTTAGATTTCATTCAGTTTTGTTTTGGTTTCAGTACGAACCCCAAAGACTGAATCCATATTGTGCTGGACTGTTATATATATATATAACAGTCCAGCACATATTGTGCTGGACTGTTATATATATTATACTTTATAATTAAAGACATTTTCATGGAGTACTTTTAGAAATATAGATATCATGTTAATAATACACAAACACACAGTCTGTTTCTTTCTGTTCTCTCTTTTCTGAAATTTAAAGATGATCTTGACCTCGTTTCATAATATAATATCATAATAATCATATTTATTATAACATCAGCCCATTGTTCGGCAGAGATACGCAGCCGTTCTAGTCAATGTTTCAAACCACACCGCCTCTGCTCGGCTCCGCGTTGAATTCAACGCAGCTGTTCTGTTTTTGACGGACGCCCTGTGCAAACTGCCGTACAAACAGACAGAAGAGAAACAAATGAAGCACGTAGCATGTTCCCACATGTAGAAGAACATGAACCAGGAAAATGAGCAAATCCGAGCAGGTAAACAAAGTGTGCAGGGAGAAACGCTCCGGTTGGAGTTTGAAGTCGATGCAGGACGGAACAAAACACTCAGCATGACGGAGACGTGCCTGGTGGGGTTTCGGTTTCGAGTCCACCCTGGACAAGTTTCCAGTTCATCACAGGACAAACGACCTTTCACACTCACATACACACCTACAGACAGAGTCTTTGGATGTCTTTGGACTGTGGGAGGAAAGTCCAAGGTACCCAGAGAGAACCCACTCAGACACGGGGAGAACATGTAGATCTGAGGTTTGAACCAGGAACCTTCTCGCTGCACCACCTGGTGTCATGATCCAAACCTCTTAAATAATTTCCTTTTCTCTCTGTTCTCTCTGTGGTTCATACTTTGTACATTTATGCTTACAGACTCATCAGTCATGTCCAGCTGTTGGTAGTGTTGTAGAGGAGGTCCTCTCTGCAGAGCTGGAGGTCTTCAGGAGGTCTGTGAAGGTAGAGAGGGACGCCCCTGATCTGTAGGAACTGGTAGGACGTTCCACCAACGGGGAACAACAGACAGAAAAGTTTGGATTGGGTGGCAGAGCACAAATAAAAGTTCAAATCTTCAACAGATGTCAGAAGTAATTTTTCTGAATTATTTTGGCCATGCATTCTCTGATGGTCCCGCTTTGACTCTGCAGAGAGACGTGTAACCTGGCTGCACCTTCCCTTCCCGTTACCTGCGCTCTGCAGCAAACTGGCCGGCCATAATGCATTTGTGATCACTGTAATTTCTCAGAGGGGGAAAAAAAAAAAGCAGAAATCATCGACCGTCATAAAAGACAAGAAAAGTTCATGCTGCATGAGGATTGCAAAGTTACAGTGTTAAAATGTCTTATTGTGCTCTGAAATTAGGCTGGATCGAAAAGTTAAAAGCTTTTGTTAAATGCCAAACACAACTGTCTGAGTAAAAAACGCCGTACTTCTATTTGCTCCTCGTGCTTTGAATAACCTTTTCTAAGTGCCTCTTATATAGGACTTTCATCAAGTCAATGAATTTGCTCTATACTTTTCATCCAGATGTCCTTTAATGCAAACGCTCTTTTGGTTAGAATGCCGATAATAACAGCAACTCCCAGCCTGTGCTCGGCTCCATCATTACCTGTGTCAGAAACAGGTGTACATTTTTAAACATACAGTAAGAACCTATTGTCACATTTCTTTACCATCCCTCTGACTGAAAAAACACAAGAGAGAGAACAATCTCAAGTCCACTCTGGGGTCGGGTGATGGCGGCGAAAAGCGCGTGATGGTTAAGAGCAACAAAATGTCCGTGCTGAACAAGAAGCAGGAAGAATAGACGGTGTCCACTTTGAAAAGCAAAAATGATCATAAACACCGAGTCTCCCGGCAGAAGTGTGTAAAACACTCACAGAGCTCGGCTTCATGGGCTGATGCTAAAAGCAGAGGCGAGAGTCTCTGTGCTGGGAGCAGTTTATTGGCTATTTATTAGAAAATAACACAAGAACAAGCAGAGGACGGTGCAGAGCTTCTGTTTGGAATTACTCCTGTGTATTGTTGTAGCACACACACACACACACACACACACACACACACACACACACACTCTCTCTCTCTCAGGTTTAATCAGGCATAGTTGAAAAGGAAAATGCCATTAGATTTTAAAGTGGATAATTTCACATCCTTCCCTCCATTCATTCCTTCATTTCTCTTTTCAAACTGGCCCTTTTATGCTGCACTACATGTGCTTTTATGGAAAATTACAACATTTAAAGCGGACTCTTTGGTCAGGGATAATTACACAAAGAACCATTAGCAGTCTTCCAAGAACGACGTACACTGAGCATTTCTCTTTTTCTTTTTATAACGCTGTTCTTAAGCTGTGAGAACATGCCGCATAAGAAAGGGGATAATTATAATTTAATTACGTGTCATTACGGGGAGCAGAGTGCAGATCAGCTCGGGTTCACGCGTGCCACGCGCTGTAATAAACAACTCAATTGAATGAAATAAGGTAAACAAACAAGACAGTCGCATACAGCGCACACTGTAAAAAAAAAACAGTGTTTTTACAGTGAAAAAGTTTTACTGTAATAATACAGTTTCTAATATTACAGTAAAAGGATGTCAGTACATTTGATTTCATGCTTCATATTTTGAATGTCTGTAGATTTTATGGTGAAAAACTGCCAAACAATGACAGTAAAAGAATATTTTACAGTCTCTAATATAAAATACTACTTTGTTAAAAGACTCTTCATGGCACATTTTACAGTATTTTACTGTTTTCATAGAGACCCAAAAGGTCTGTTGTTGTTGTTGTTTTTTTGTTTTTTTTGTCCCCCCTCTGACAATTTAGTTGAAGCAATTATAATCATGTTCAAAGTTTTCCGGAGCACTTGTGCTCCTCACCTGCAAACCCACCTACTGATCAGTAAATTGGCACTTGACTGAAGGTCGTACAGGTGTATGTTTGGCAGAACACGGTCCACTGCAATTACCTCCTCACTGACTTCACGTCTGCTCTTACATGTGTTTGCAGTGTGCGAGCTGCAGCCATCAGGTGACCTGCATGTCTTCAGACTGCAAACCACACAGCCGGGGGACTCGAACCACGGTGATAACCACTGCTCCACCGTGCCGCCCTGCTAGAGTGTACAATGAAATTAAACTGACAATATCATAACAAACATTTATGCGTCTTTAAACTATTTTGCTATATTCTGCAAAATTCAGTTTTAAAAGTTGGGTTCGGGTATTTTGATTGATCTCCATACACACCCTTAAAAAGTTTTGGATAAAGTGTATTTAACTCATAAATAATTATGAGTAATCTTCTTATTCACCCTGTGTACTGTGAGCTGCTGACCCTATTTCCACAATATTATCCCCAAAATGCAACAAAAAAAACCTATCTTGAGATACAACCCAGGTATAATAAAAACAACAACAACAACAACAACAACAAGAATAATAATAATGTTAATAATATTAATAATAATGACATAACAAACATGAAGCATCGTTCATTAAAGACGAGCAGCAGCAGCTCAAACAGTCAGTCAGCCTGTGAGCTTGTTAGCTTCACTGTAACGTGAACACGTGTCAGGCTGATCATTCATTGATCATTCATTGATCATTCATTGATCATCCATTGATCATTTATAACCAATAACTCTGATCGATCCTGAATCGATCAGTCGTTAGACAAACACACAGTTAGCAGCTAACAGTGGAGCTAGTGATGCTCTCCTCGGTGTGGTTACTCACGCATCGGTGATCCTCAGAGTCCGTGTTGAAGAACACGCAGCGGGACTCGTTACTTGTTGACTGTGTGTGTTCGCTGCCCATCCTGACACACACGTGGTTTGTTTACAGGACGGTTTGTTGTTGTTGTTGTTGTTTGTGCTTTAGCTTAGCTTAGCTTCTGCTCTGCTTCCTGTTTCTACGGTGCGCACGGAGGGACAAAAAGAGGCGCGCACGCTGCTCCCTCTGAAGGGTCAACAGAAACTTTTATTATAAATAAAAATACGGTGTCCACTTTGAAAAGCAAAATGATCAATAAACACCGAGTCTCCCGGCAGAAGTGTGTAAAACACTCACAGAGCGCGGCTTCATGGGCTGATGCTAAAAGCAGAGGCGAGTCTCTGTGCTGGGGAGCAGTTTATTGGCTATTATTAGAAAATAACACAAAGAACAAGCAGAGGACGGTGGCAGAGCTTCTGTTTGGAATTACTCTCCTGTGTATGTTTGTAGCACACACACACACACACAACACACACACACACACACACACACACACAACACCTCTCTCTCAGGTTAATCAGGCATAGTTGAAAAGGAAAATGCCATTAGATTTTAAAGTGGATAATTTCACATCCTTCCCTCCATTCATTCCTTCATTTCTCTTTCAAACTGGCCCTTTTATGCTGCACTACATGTGCTTTTATGGAAAATTACAACATTTAAAGCGGACTCTTTGGTCAGGGATAATTACACAAAGAACCATAGCAGTCTTCCAAGAACACGTACACTGAGCATTTCTCTTTTTTCTTTTTATACGCTGTTCTAAGCTGTGAGAACATGCCGCATAAGAAAGGGGATAATTATAATTTAATTACGTGTACTTACGGGGAGCAGAGTGCAGATCAGCTCGGTCACGCGTGCCACGCGCTGTAATAAACAACTCAATTGAATGAAATAAGGTAAACAACAAGACGTCGCATACAGCGCACAGTAAAAAAAAACAGTGTTTTTACAGTGAAAAAGTTTTACTGTAATAATACAGTTTCTAATATACAGTAAAAGGATGTCAGTACATTTGATTTCATGCTTCATATTTTGAAATGTCTGTAGATTTATGATTTTATGGTGAAAAAACTGCCCAAACAATGACAGTAAAAGAAGATTTTACAGTCTTAATATAAAATACTACTTTTTAAAAGACTCTTCATGGCACATTTTACAGTATTTACTGTTTTCATAGAGACCCAAAAGGTTCTGTTGTGTTGTTGTTTTTTTTTGTTTTTTTTTGTCCCCCCTCTGACAATTTAGTTGAACAATTATAATCATGTTCAAAGTTTTCCGGAGCACTGTGCTCCTCACCTGCAAACCCACCTACTGATCAGTAAATTGGCACTTGACTGAAGGTCGTACAGGTGTATGTTTGGCAGAACACGGTCCACGCAATTACCTCCTCACTGACTTCACGTCTGCTCTTACATGTGTTTGCAGTGTGGCGAGCTGCAGCCATCAGGTGACCTGCATGTCTTCAGCTGCAAACCACACAGCCGGGGGACTCAACCACGGTGATAACCACTGCTCCACCGTGCCTGCCCTGCTAGAGTGTACAATGAAATTAAACTGACAATATCATAACAAACATTTATGCGTCTTTAAACTATTTTTCTGTTTCGGCAAAAATTCATTTTTAAAAGTTGGGTTCAGTATTTTAAATTGATCTCCATACACACCCTTAAAAAGTTTTGGATAAAGTGTATTTAACTCATTTGAGTAATCTTCTTATTCACCCTGTGTACTGTGAGCTGCTGACCCTATTTCCCACAATATATCCCCAAAATGCAACAAAAAAAAACCTATCTTGAGATACAACCAGGTATAATAAAAACAACAATAATAATAAATGTTAATAATAATAATGTTATAATGTTAAAATAATAATGTTAATAATATTAATAATAATAATAATAATAATCAATAACATAATAATATAAGTGTAATAATAATGTTAATAATAATAATGTATAATAATAACAATAAAGTTATTATAATATTAAGATTATAATAACATATATATAGATAAAATCAATAATAATATTATATTCATAATAATACAATAACAATACTCATAATAATAATAATGATAACAATAATAATATTAATAAAATAATAATAATAACAATAATAATAATAACAACTGTAATACTAATTTAATAATATAATGTAAATAATATTTTAATATTATTATTATTATTAACAACAATAATAATATTAATAATAATAACAATAATATATTATCATATAATAACAATACTCATAATAATAAATGATAACAATATAATAATATTATTAATAATAATAATAATATTATAATAATAAAATATAAAAAATATAATAACTATAATAATAAATAATAGATTTTGTCTCCACTTGTGTAATACCAGGCTGCGCCGCGGAGTTTTGTGGTGGCGCTGTTGAAATCAGCTCTGAGCTTCACTTCCTCTCCTCCCTCCTCTTCTTCTCCGGTTCCTCGTCATAACAACACGGCGGCGCTTTGATCTCGGAGGAACGTCACGAGACTCTCGGTAACCGACGGTAACCGACGAGTTCCCCGGTAACGGGGCCGAGCGGAAGTTGTGGAGCTCAAACTTAGAGTGCGTTTGCTAACACACACACAACACACACACACACACACCACACACACACACACACCGGGAGGACACGGAGAGCTCGTGACAACCGACACGTGAGTACAGCCTGATGCGTTTAATGTCCGTTAACGGGAGCTGCAGCCTGTGGTGCGTTCACGTGCATTGACGTCCCCGCAACTGTCTAAAACCTGACGTAGTCTCTGTGATGTCCCGCAGACTGTCTAAAACCGGACGTAGTCTCGTGATCCCCGCAGACTGTCTAAAACCTGGACGTAGTCTCCGTGACGTCCCGCAGACTGTCTAAAACCTGGACGTAGTCTCCGTGACGTCCCCGCAGACTGTCTAAAACCTGGACGTAGTCTCCGTGACGTCCCCGCAGACTGTCTAAAACCGGACGTAGTCCCGTGACGTCCCCACAGACTGTCTAAAACCTGGACGTAGTCTCCGTGACGTCCCCGCAGACGTTCTAAAACCTGGACGTAGTCTCCGTGACGTCCCCGCAGACTGTCTAAAACCTGGACGTAGTCTCTGTGAGTCCCCGCAGACTGTCTAAAACTGGACTAGTCTCTGACGTCCCGCAGACTGTCTAAAAACCTGGACGTAGTCCTCGAGACGTCCCCGCAGACTGTCTAAAACCTGGACGTAGTCTCCGAACGTCCCCGCAGACTGCTAAAAACCTGGACGTAGTCTCTGTCGAGCGTCCCGCAGACTGTCTAAAACCTGGACGTGGTCTCTGTGACGTCCCCGCAGACTGTCTAAAAACCTGGACGTAGTCTCGGACGTCCCCACAGCTGTCTAAAACCTGGACGTAGTCTCCGTGACGTCCCCGCAGACTGTCTAAAACCTGGACGTAGTCTCTGTGACGTCCCCGCAGACTGTCTAAAACCTGGACGTAGTCTCGGACGCCCCGCAGACTGTCTAAAAACCGGGACGTAGTCTCTGACTCCCCGCAGACTGTCTAAACTGGACGTAGTCTCTGTGACGTCCCCGCAGACTGTCTAAAACCTGGACTAGTCGTCCTCTGACCGACGTCCTCGCAGACTGTCTAAAACCTGGACGTAGTCTCCGTGACGCCCCGCAGAACTGTCTAAAACCTGGACGTAGTCTCCGTGACGCCCCGCAGACTGTCTAAAACCTGGACGTAGTCTCTGAGACGTCCCCGCAGACTGTCTAAAACCTGGACGTAGTCTCTGTGACGTCCTCGCAGACTGTCTAAAACCTGGACGTAGTCTCCGTGACGTCCCCACAGACTGTCTAAAACCTGGATGTAGTCTCTGAGACGTCCCCGCAGACTGTCTAAAACCTGGACGTAGTCTCCGACTGTCTAACCCTTCTTTTTCCTTTCACAGTCTTCAGGACTGGACTTGTGATGTAGTCCTTTCACCGTACTGTCCGACTGTCTAACTGCCGTCTGAGGTGGAGGAGGTGGTTTGAGCTCCGATCACAGCGATGGATGAAGACACCCCGACTCTGAAGCCCAGACGGATCCAGAATCAGAACGTGGTTCACCGCCTCGAGAGGCGACGGATCTGTTCGGGCCGACCCGGAGCGCACTGGTACAGAGTACGCTGCTTCCACCAGAACCTTTTCCCCAACTTCACCGTGGTCAACGTGGAGAAGCCGCCCTGCTTTCTGAGGAAGTTCTCCCCAGATGGACGCTGCTTCATCGCCTTCTCCTCTGACCAGACGTCTCTGGAGGTAAGACGACCGACTCAGCTTCTGACTGAACCTCACTGAATCTGACCCGATCTCGCCGTTCCTCCTGCAGATTTATGAATATCAAGGCTGCCAGGCGGCTCAGGACCTGCTCAGAGGTCAAGAGGGGGAGACTCTTCTAACCGCCAACGACCAGCGTTCCCTCAACATCAGAGGCCGGCTGTTTGAGCGTTTCTTCTCGTTGCTCCACGTCACCAACGTGGCCTCCAACGGAGAACACCTCAACCGGGAATGCAGCCTCTTCACGGACGACTGCCGCTACGTCATTGTCGGGTCGGCTGTGTACGTCCCCGAGGAGCCGCCGCCGTACTTCTTTGAGGTGACCATCGGACTTACTGCGATTTTTACACCCAAAGCCAAGCACGCTTCAGCTCAGACTGCCTCTTTCTTCCAGGTGTATCGCAACAACGAATCTGTGACTCCCAACCCCAGGTCTCCGCTCGAGGACTACTCCCTCCACATCATCGACCTCCACACCGGCAGGCTGTGTGACACCAGGTCCTTCAAGTGTGACAAGATCATCCTGTCGCACAACCAGGGTCTCTACCTCTACAGGAACATCTTGGCGGTGCTGTCGGTGCAGCAGCAGACCATTCACGTGTTTCAGGTGAGTAGATTCACCGTGTTTTCTTTTCTGTTTGGCCTTTTCGACTTTGTTTTTGACAGAGAGAGCTGAAGAGCGAGAGGAATGTGTGCAGAGAGAGATGAGGAACGACATTTCTTATGGTTTCGGCGACGTACCGCTGCCCAGCTATCATCTCTGTTTGTGTCTCGCGTTCATAGGTCACTCCAGAGGGAACGTTCCTCGACGTGAGGACCATCGGGCGGTTCTGTTACGAAGACGACCTCCTGACTCTTTCAGCGGTTTACACGGAGGCTCAGGCCGAGAGTCAGCCGGGCTTCCCTCGCCTGTACACTGACAAAACCATCAACTCCCTCAAACACAGGCTGCTGGTCTACCTCTGGAGGAGGGCCGAGCAGGACGGCAGCGCCACCGCCAAGAGGAGGTATTCACTTTGCAGGTCTTAGCATGCTCGCTGTGCAGACGGGGACAGATGTGTCATGTCCAGCTGTTGGTAGTGTTGTAGAGGAGGTCCTCTCTGAAGAGCTGGAGGTCTTCAGGAGGTCTGTGAAGGTAGAGAGGGACGCCCCTGATCTGTAGAAACTGGTAGGACGTTCCACCAACGGGGAACAACAGACAGAAAAGTTTGGACTGTCCTGAGCGTACGGGTGGCAGAGCCAGGAGGAGGTAACATCTGTCTGTGTGAGGACGCTCAAGTAGGGGGTTAGCTGGTCATCGTTCATGACTCGTAGGTTTCTCACCACCCAGGTAGGGACGAGACTTGGGGAGGGTGGAGGGTAGCTGAAGATCTGCATAGAGGTGATATGAGAAGCCATGCGAGCTGACAATAGGACCCCGAGAGGTGGGGTAAAAAGTAAAGAGAAGGGGCCCCAACACCGAGCCTTGGGGCACTCCTGTGGTGAGACGTCGATCGTCAACCACGAGGTCGGATTCAAACCAGGAAAGAGCCGAACCAGAACCAGAACCAGGCGCCCTGTTTGAGAGTACAGACCGTGTCAAAGGTGGCTGACGAGTCAAAGAAACTTATCACAGGATAAAAAGATAAAATGTCAACCCTCAGTCTGTCAGACTCGTTAGGTCAGCTCGCTCACTCTCGGTTTCGTTGTCAGGTTCTTCCAGTTTTTTGATCAGCTGAGGAGGTTGAGGATGTGGAAGATGCAGCTGCTGGACGAGCATCACCTCTTCATTAAATACACCAGCGAAGACGTCGTCACGCTCCGAGTCACCGACCCCTCGCAGGTACAAACAGCACACGTATATAAATATATAAATAAAAGCGTACATCTGAATTCCTGCCTGTCCTCTTTGTCGCTCTCCTCGTCCTCGCTCGTGTCTTTTGTTGTTTGTGCTGCATGACAGGGATTCCTCTTTCAGGTCTCCAAGGACACGTTTCTGCTTCACATTCAGCGCTGTGGTTTATTCACAGCAACGACGCGTAGATCTAATTAATTGTTTTATTTCCACTCCTGCATTTCTGTCACATAAAGCACTGTTCCTCCCTAAAGACTGTCCGAATGTTTTAGTGTTATGTTTATTTCTTTTGTTTGCAGTGAAATGACACAAGACAAATCAAATCTAAGATTATTGGAATCTTTTCAAAATCTTGTGAAGCTTGTGACGCTCCATAGATAGATAGATAGATGGATAGATGGATAGATAGTTGATCCTGAGGGAACTTCAAGGATCCAGTAGCAGCATAGGACACAGTAAACATTCATTAAAGTTAACCTATGAGATAAATCTGAAGGCTACAGGTCGATCTCCAGAGATCTTCATGTTCCTGTGTCCACTGTGAAGAAGTTTGCAGCCCACGGCGCTGAACTCCACAGACGTGGACGGATCTATGATAGGACCTCGCTGCTGCTGACTGACAAAACTTCCCTGAGGAAGCTAAAATCTATCTGGGAGGACGTCCTGTGGACAGACGAGGCTGAGGAACATCAACACAGAATGAGACCTTCAAAGAAAAGAACACAGTCGATCGTTCACTGATGTTTCGGGGTTTCTTTGCTGCTTCAGGCGCTGGGTTAGGAAATCTGAAGAATTCTGGGGAGCGTTGCCAGAAAGATCGGTCTCCGTCAGAGGTCATGAGTCTTACAGCAGGACGATGACCCAAAGAAATACTTCAGAAAGAATCCAGACAAAGATCTGAAGTTCAGATGTTTGGGAGAAGAAACTCATCAAACCGGAGGTCCAGAAATCGAGCACAGAGGTCCAGTTTTGGAGTTTTGTGTAGAATATGTTTCACTGCAGCAAAAGAAATAAACGTGATGGTAGAAGGGATGTGACAGAAATGCAGAGGTGACTGTACATCGAAGTTCCTCCTCTTCATTCATCCCTCCTTCTTTCTCTGACAGCCGTCATTCTTCGTCGTCTACAACATGGTGTCCACCGAGGTGCTCGCCGTCTTCGAGAACACCTCCGACCAGCTGCTGGAGCTCTTTGAGAATTTCTGCGACCTTTTCCGAAACGCCACGCTGCACAGCCAGGCGGTCCAGTTCCCGTGCTCGGCGTCCTCCAACAACTACGCTCGACAGGTCCAGAGAAGGTAACCCAAGAGAGACACGTCCCCGTTGTTGAGTCTGCTATGATTGAATATATTTTGATTTCTGCACCCAGTGTCGTGCAGCTAAATGTCAGGGAGGATTTAAAGGCAGCGGTTAGGAAGGGAACCAGATCAGCAGCAATCGCCCGGAGGAGGAAGGAGTTTTAGGACTTAATCTGGATAGAGAAGAGAAACATTAAGACAGTCAAGCGGTGGCCGCGAGGAGCCGTGATTGAATTTGGCGGTTGGACTCGCCAGCGAAGGTGACAAAAGTCTCTGTGGAAGGTGAAGAGGGACGACCGGGTGAAGGGAGGGAGGGAGGAGGAGGAGAAGATAAAGATAGTTTGAGCGAGGAAAAGAGCTTCTAATAGGATTTCAGAGTGGTGAAAATTGATGTCTGGGAGGAAGAAGGAGAGGAGAAATTGAAAGCTGGAGAGCACATCCAGCAAACCAGATTTGTAGCACTTAACAAGTAGCTAGCATAAGACCATTTCACAACCCGAGCGTAGACAGAAAACAAGCTGAGAGGAAAGACTGACGATGTGAGACCACAGAGTTTATTTAGCAAGAGCGTCAAACATTTCTGAATCTGACGGAGGATCGTAGGAGCACGTCTGAGGGAAGTCCTCGTCCTGACAGCCCGTCTGTTTGCACCTCAGATTCAAAGACACCATCGTGAACGCCAAATACGGAGGGCACACGGAGGCGGTGCGGCGGCTGCTGGGTCAGCTGCCCATCAGCGCCCAGTCGTACAGCAGCAGCCCGTACCTCGACCTCTCTCTCTTCAGCTACGACGACAAGTGGGTGTCGGTGATGGAGAGACCCAAGACCTGCGGAGACCACCCCATCAGGTACGGACACGAGTTTTTCACCAAGTAATCGAGTCTTCCGGACAGAGCGTTCATGATAGACTGTGTTTGACGCAGTACAGCGTCTCTGCCGTGCCCGGTGGGGTTACTTTGTTCTTTAGAAGCTGCAACTTTAATTCACTAACAAACTCACCTGCACGGTACATTCAGTGCTGATCTGACCTCGCCTTCTCCTCACCTCACACATGCGTGCGGACTGAGCGCCGCCGCCTCGTTCTGTGTTTTGTAATGTTGCAGCAATGCCGCATTGAATCAGCACGACTCAGAAAGGAAAAGAGCAACGCGGCTCCTCGCCTACAGCGACTCATTGTGCTTCTTTCCCTCCAGGTTTTACGCTCGGGACTCCGGCCTGCTGAAGTTTAAGATCCAGGCCGGCCTGCTGGGGCGGCCCGTGAACCACGCCGTGCGACGCCTGGTCGCCTTCACTTTCCACCCCTTCGAACCATTCGCCATCTCCGTCCAGCGCACCAACGCCGAGTACGTGGTCAACTTCCACATGAGGCACGTCTGCGCGTGAGCGGCAACTGAACTCACGGCCAGGAGTCAGATTGCCCGATCGGTCGGCGGTTAGCGGTGACAATACAACAAACGCGTCCTCCATCAGGAGGCACGAAGCAGTTTGTTCTCCTCCTCCAGAGAAATCAGCAGTGCACTCCTCTTCATTCTCCTCCTGATGGAAACCACTGTTCCTCCTCCATCACACAGTGGTCACTCCACCCCGTCCCTCCGCGAGAAAGGCAGCAATTCTGCCTCTTTTTTTTTCTTCCTATTCGTCTGCGCCGCTTCGCCTCCTCTTTCCTCCCCCCTCCACCTTCCCTCCACAGAACAAAGAGGGGGACCCGTGGGGGAGGAGAGGCTGGGAGAAGTGTAAATGGAGATGTAGAGAGAGTGATTGATGTGCGACGGAGGTGGGAGCCGCAGGTAGCCGGACCTCAGAGGTGTTTTCTTTTTCCCGCCGCGCGCTGAAAGCTGCACATCAGAATCGCTCATGCAGACGGTCCGACAAACTTCGTGTTTCCTCACATGAAGAGGGAAAGAATGATTTTATATTCCGTCGTTTTTACATATTATTGTTTGTTTTTTTACGTATTACCACTTGTATATATTTTATGCCAATAAAAGTGTCTAAATTTTACGTTTGCAGAGATTTGAATGTGTGTTTACATTATACGTCAATATTAAAGACATAACACACGTAGTTATTGTTGGGCTGACATGCCTTTTTGCAGGACCAGTCCATCTGACCTCTGGTCAGGGGCGGACTGACTCCCGGTGGGTCAGTGGGCTTTCCCGGTACGGCGTGATGTTGCAAGTGACGCGCTGACGTTAGTGTGTTTACATTTTTCTACCGTCTATGAGGGAGAGGAGTGACTAATTAACGCCAGTGACGAGCATTAATTCTCGGTCTGAAAAGAAGAAGCAGGCCTGACTCACTAAGTCATATTCTCGGCACGAACCCGCCTTGAACCAGCGTGTCCGGTCGGGTTGGGCCGTCCACGCCTTTTATTAGGAGCCCAAAAGAACAGGCAGCCCAGTCCAGAGAGAGACGGCACAGCAACGTGTGTGTGTGTGTGTGTGTGTGTGTGTGTGTGTGTGTGTGTGTGTGTGTGTGTGTGTGTGTGTGTGTGTGTGTGTGATAATATATTCTATAATCATAGTTGGCTGAAAATCTCAGGACGTGTGTAAAGCTCGAGCATGTGGCAGTCTCTTCTCATATTTAATATCTGACAGTACAGCTGTCAGGATGCAGGCGTGGTGGAAGAACAAAGTGTGGCCTGAGAGGCTTCATGGTCCAGGCCCAAAGATTTTACAGAATGAGTTTTGTTTTTGCTCTCCAGCCTCGGCTCCCCACTAACCAGGTGCATACACTGCAGCCATTCTTGCCATTACAACATCTTCCTCCTGTGTTTCCTCCTCACAGCACAAAGCCTCATTTATTTGTTCAGAATCACGACAGAGAGAGAGCCGGGTCTGCGTGACCGGGAGGGGGATGCTGGTCAGGTGGGTGGCTGTAATAAGTAGTGTGATAGTGATAATATAATTTGTCTAGCTGGCTAACTTACAGACATCAGTGTGCGTATGGACTCCTCATAAACAAACAGCTGAGCTCGATGCCTCACATCGATCTCCACCTCCCACATCCTGTTTTTGTTACCTCCTCCTCTCGTCGCTCACCAATTCTTTCATCTCTCTGTCGTAAATACTTTTTCTTCCCTCGGCCTAAAACCCCCAGTTAGTCTGCCTGTCACACACACACACACACACACACACACCTCTGGTCCACTGTAGTGTGTAACCAGAGGCTAGGAGGACACTTAATCCCTCTGCACCTGCTTTCCATACCGCCATGACCCCTCGCAGCAGCTGCCCGGGTTTGAACTCGTTTGATTGTACGCACGAGTGTGTTCGACTCGTTTGTAGATGTTTTTATTTATATGTTTGTGTGTTTTTTAATAACACGTCAGACGTGGTCACAGACACCCGATGCCTCCGTGTGCAGAACAGATGGAAGTGATACATTATGATCCTATGGAGAACAGCCTGCAGGGATCAGCTGCCACATTCAATATGACGACACGTGTACTGTATCGTATGCTAACATCACACATAAGTCTCCTCGGCACTGAGATATGCAAAGTTCTTGTTGTTGTGTTGGCATACAGTAAACAGCTCTATCCAAGATAGTCTACATGTGTGGTTCCCACCATGAAGCATAGAGGAGGTGTGATGCGACCAGCACGACTATCTCATCCTGTCAGGTTTGAGCCACGCGGCAACCTCCATGTCTGTGAAGTGAAGCCACAACCTGCAGTTCCTCTAACGTCCACCTGAGGCTGGCTCCAGAAGTGAGTCAGTCTCCATAAGTCCCCATGTCCAAATGTCCAACTTCACAGCAGAAATAAACATGTTTACAGCCTGGGACAAAAAACAGTTTTGGTCTCTGTAGCTAATTTCCCCGTTCATGACAACTGTACTGAGGGTGAATTTATATACAACTCACCTGTTCAGGTTATATTAAGGCTTAAAGTTATGCAGGATTAAGAGCGTGGATGCTTTGATTGACAGGTGGGTGTGGTTACAGAGCATCCAGGCGTCATTCAGCCGCCTCAGGTCCACCAATGATCCACGTCCAGCACCGGATTCTGAGCTGCTTCTTCTTCTTCACACATCCAGTCTTCTTGTATATCTGAACTGGCTTCCTGTCTCATGGTTGTGTGTTTGTGTAAGCCGGCGTGTGACAACATGCTGAGATAATACACTAATTACAGGAAGTGCACACAGCAGGCGCAGGCAGGCCTACATACAGGACACATGTTCTGTCCGTAGAAAACACACAGGTGACCATGAGGAGGTGAGTCAGTGCTCATGGAGCGCTGCTGGTTTGATATGTATTCAGGTGTTAATGTGAGCACTGCAGAGTGTGAACACAGAATCAGTGAGTGCATCCTCACAGAGTACACTAACAAACATGTTGTATCCGTCTTACTCTGAAGAATCAGGTAAACCCAGAGCCTTCTCCCTGACCTTGGTTGCTACGGAAACATAACCGCTCTGCTTGGTAACCTAGTCTTTTTCTAATTGCCGTTGTCTTGGCAACAGCGCAACCAATGTAATCCAGAAAAAAAAAAAAAAAAAGAGGGCCACAATCCTGAGTGTTTCCTGTTGCAGCGCTCGTCGTCTTCTCGGAGCACACGCACACACGCACACACACACACACACACACACGCACACACACACACACACGTATGACGCTGTGCTGTTGGAGGTCGTTTGCAGCATCGAGTGGGCTCAGATGCTCCGAGATCTTTGTTCATCGTCCGAGCAGAAGAAGTTTAAGTCAACATTCATACCTGCCTTCATAACTTACACTCCACCTAACCTACTAGTCAGGTGTAGGAGCAGGTGTGTGTTGAGTGAGGCTCAACCTCTGGCCCTACACCTCTCACTTGTAACGTGTCGATGCAGTACTTCCAAACACAGACGGACTGCTCATCAGTCGGGCGCTGACAGTTACTGCATCATCAGTGACCCACTCCACCCTGATGGATGTGAAAGCTCCACTCAGAGCTTCGCTCCTGGTTTACTACTCAAACTGGTCAAAAACACACAGAGGCGTGACGACGAAGGAACCAAAGATAATCATATGGATACACGGCGGTGTCTGCAGAAAGGTCAGAAAAGATTTACCAGAGTGGCTTTTTCATTATCGCCTGACATATAAAAAGCAGCCGCACATTTATTACATAAAGATGGCTGGCAGAGTTTTTGTTCCACTACAGCCGAGTCTGGTGAGTTTGTGATCGTTTACACATTTCATATAGTTCTATATATGAACAGGTAACACTCAGAGTAGATTCATATGCGGCCTTCAAGCTCACTGTATAAAAAAGACACGTGTTGGCAGCTGGGGTTGAATTTCACGACAATAAATAAACTTTTTCTGCTGTGACGGTAATAAACTGTAAAATAAAAAAACATAAAATAAAATATGGCATTAAATATTGGTGTGTTTTACCGTACAGATATCACTCTCTAACATATAATACTTTATTCTGTATTCGTTCCCTTTAAGAAAAGCTTTTGTCATATGACAGTCATACTTCACAGCATATTTTACTGTCATTGTCTGACATTTTCCACAGTGTGTGGCATCAGTACTCAGTACTGTTGATTCCACATATAATATTTTTAAAAACTGCCAAACCATGACAGTAAACGAAAATATGGCATTAAATATTACGGTGTTTTACCGTACAATTATCAGTCTCTAATATAAAATATGACTTAAATTCTCTTTAAATGTCGTATAAATAAAGATTTTGGAACATGACAGTGTTTCACTGTACACAGGCGTGTTTTACTGTCATGGTCTTTTCACCGTAAAATCTACAGACATTTGTTATACGCATTGGCAGATATATATATATATATATATAAGTCCCAACCTCCACCTTTGCCCCCGTCATATCCCCCCACCTGTTATTGTTATCGACCACTCCGGTATTGTTCCTGCTTTAATATATAACACTGTAACTGTGTCAACATTTCATATCACACGGATTAGCTCTTCAGACGTCTGCGCGGCTGATTGAGGCCGGTTGGAGAAACCACAGAGCTACCGCCTAATGAGTGGAGGGAGCAGGCGGAGCAGGCGGAGGAGAGCAGAGGGTCTAAATATTGAGAGCAAATATTTGACTGAAGGGCAGAGGAGCCGTCCCCTGACTCTGAGCTGTGTGTTATCTTATCTGACTTGGAAAGAGAAGGGTGGATGCTTCATATACACACCTACACAGCCCTCCTCTGTCCTCAGGGCCTGCGCCATGCTGAGGCAAACACACAGCTGTGTGTGTGTGTGTGTGTGTGTGTGTGTGTGTGTGTGTGTGTGTGTGTGTGTGTGTGTGATCACTTCTGACTGACTTCATATCTCTTGCACCCCGGTTGGGTGCCAACACGTGCACACACACAAACAGTTGGGGGGTCTCAGGTGGAGGTCCACAGGGTGGAGGCTGCACAGCATGACCCGGCCTAAAAACGTAATGCACAGGGAGGTCCTTTGTGACGAAACAAACACACACACAGAGTGAAACAGGTTACACGTGTGTGGAAATGAACACGGGTCAATGAAAACCTGATTTAAGTTTCACTTCAGTTTCTGTTTGTGCAGCAGCAACAGGTGAGCAGAGTTCTCCACCTGCTGGACAACCTGCACAACTACACCGTCTACCTGGCCCACTTTCTTTGAACTGTAGTACTGTAGTACTAATGGAGGTGGTTGTAGTTGGAGTAATTCTGGTTATATAGAAGTAGCAGTAGTAGTACTTGTAGTAGCAGTAGTAGTACTTGTAGTAGCAGTAGGCAGTAGTAGTACTTGTAGCAGTAGTAGTAGTAGCAGTAGTTGTAGTAGTAGTACTTGTAGTAGCAGTAGGCAGTAGTAGTACTTGTAGTAGCAGTAGTAGTACTTGTAGCAGTAGTAATAGTACTTGTAGTAGCAGTAGTAGTAGTAGCAGTAGTTGTAGTAGCAGTAGTAGTACTTGTAGTAGCAGTAGTAGTACTTGTAGTAGCCGTAGTAGTACTTGTAGTAGTAGCAGTAGTAGTAGTAGCAGTAGTTGTAGTAGCAGTAGTAGTACTTGTAGCAGTAGTAGTAGTACTTGTAGTAGTAGCAGTAGTACTTGTAGTAGCAGTAGTAGTAGTACTTGTAGTAGCAGTAGTTGTAGTAGTACTTGTAGTAGTAGCAGTAGTAGTAGTATCAGTAGGTGTAGTAGCAGTAGTAGTACTTGTAGCAGTAGTAGTACTTGTAGTAGCAGTAGTAGTAGTAGCAGTAGTTGTAGTAGTAGTACTTGTAGTAGCAGTAGTACTTGTAGTAGCAGTAGTTCTACTAGCAGTAGCAGTACTTGTAGTAGTAGCAGTAGAACTTGTAGTAGTAGCAGTAGTAGCAGTAGTTGTAGTAGCAGTAGTAGTACTTGTAGCAGTAGTAGTAGTACTTGTAGTAGTAGCAGTAGTACTTGTAGTAGCAGTAGTAGTACTTATAGTAGCAGTAGTACTTGTAGTAGCAGTAGCAGTACTTGTAGTAGTAGCAGTAGTACTTGTAGTAGCAGTAGTTGTAGTAGCAGTAGCAGTACTTGTAGTAGTAGCAGTAGTAATTGTAGTAGCAGTAGTTGTAGTAGCAGTAGTACTTGTAGTAGCAATAGCAGTAGTTGTAGTAGTAGTAGTAGCAGTACTTGTAGTAGTAGCAGTAGTACTTGTAGTAGCAGTAGTACTTGTAGTAGCAGCAGTACTTGTAGTAGTAGCAGTAGTACTTGTAGTAGCAGTAGCAGTACTTGTAGTAGTAGCAGTAGTGATTGTAGTAGCAGTAGTTGTAGTAGCAGTAGTACTTGTAGTAGCAGTAGCAGTAGTTGTAGTAGTAGTAGCAGTACTTGTAGTAGTAGCAGTAGTACTTGTAGTAGCAGTACTTGTAGTAGCAGCAGTAGTACTTGTAGTACTTGTAGTAGCAGCCACCTCAGGCTGTTGGTCAGTCATCATGTCTGCAGCTCTGGACTCTTTAATGTCAGGGTGGAGCATGATGACTCAGCTTTTTTTTCAGACATTCAGAGTTTTTCTTCATTTTAGCAGCAACAGCTGATCAAAGTTCTCCACCTGCTGGACAAGATACAGAACTGCACCTTCTTTTTCTTCTTCTTCTTCTTCGTGGCCTGCTGTCTTTGAACCAAAGTAATCAAACACATGTTTACACTTCATAACCGATCCTCTGCTCATGTCACAGACCTCCATCAGACTCCACCTCGTTCACAGTCCTTATCAGGCTGCACCCACACTGTGCCTCCTCTTCCTCCTCACATCTGTTTGTACAGCAGCCACAGCTGGCAGCAGTTGACTTCACTGTCCATCAGGAAAGTCTGTAAATCACAGAGAGCTGAGGACTAACAGCATTTAGCTGGTCAATGGTATCAAACAGCAGCCTCAGACTGTTTGTCAATGATCACGGCCTGCAGAGTCTGCAGCTCTGGACTCTTTAATGTCAGGGTGGAGCATTACACAGCATCTCTTTCAGATGGAGACGTTTGGAGTTCCTCCAACCACAATGCACTTTTCTAATTTCCTTTTTTCAGCTGTCCCTGCTCCAGAGGTTAGTTAGCTGAGGAAAACACCACGTGAGGAGCTGGGTCATGGTCTGGGCTGTGAGGGACACTTAGAGTTAAGAGTGTGGACGTTTTGATTGACAGGCGGGTGTGCCTCCACACTGAGCTCTCTGAACGACTCTTCAAAACACATGGTGGACGTCACAGAGACTACGTCCATGTTTTATACAGTCTATGCCTGAAACAGAATATCATTGATATAATAGATGAGAGATATAATATATATATAAATATTATTGATGGTAATGTTGCTGCCAATAAATTATATATATAAATAACACACACACACACACTGGTCACTTCATTAGCTACAGTCATGTCCGATGACAACATGTATGTGTGTATATGTATGTATATAGTGTGTGTGTGTTGTGTGTAATATCTGTGTATATATGTATATATATATGTGTGTGTATGTAAGTATGTGGGTGTATGTATATGTATATATATATATATATATATATATATATATATATTATATATATGTTGTGTGTGTGTGTGTGTGGTGTGTGTGTGTGTGGTGTGTATTATATATGTATATATACATATGTACATATATATGTATGTATATACACACAACACACAATATATATGTTGGTTGTGTATATACATACATACACCACATATACATATAATATATGTTTGTGATATATAATATATATATATATATATATATGTGTTGTGTGTGTGTGTGTGTGTGTGTGTATATGTGTGTATGTATGTATGTGTATGATATATATGTATATATATGTGTGTGTATATATATATATATATATACACATACACACACACATACATATGTACATCACACACACACATATATATATATTTGTGTGTGTGTGTGTATATGTGTGGTGTTTATTATATATATAACACACACACACATATATACACACACATATATATATAGTATCACACACACACAATATAATATGTGTTGTGTGTGTGTATGTGTGTATATATGTGTGTATTGTATGTATGTGTTATATTATATATTATAATAATATATATATATATATATATATATACATATATTATATGTATATATATATATATATTATATACATTATAACACAACACACATACATGTGTCACACACACACCATATATATGTGTGTGTGTGTGTGTGTGTGTGTGTGTGTGTAATTTACTTAGTGTCTATGAATAGTTAATAGTTGAAAGAGAGAGAGAGAGAGAGGGAGGCACATGACGTCAGAGGTCAGCTGACAGGTTTGTTTTGCTCGCTCGAGCTCGTCCTGATAAAAACACAGCGGAGGACGGAAGGAAGCAGCAACAAGCTCGCGAGCAGAGAGCTGCTGAGCCTCACCTTTAAACAACAGAAGAAGACGGAGGGGGACGCGAGGACACGAGGACACGAGGACACTTTACATCTCGCCGTTTGTAGTTTTTGTATGCGCGCGCTCTGACACCGCCGCTACCTCCGTTTGCACGCGCGGACAGCGACTTTGACGCAGTATGCCTTCAGAGAAAAGCTTCAAACAAAGAAGGACGTTCGGTACGTCAGTGCACGCACACACTGTGTCTGTGTGTAACGAGAGGGAGACTATAGAGAGTGTGTGTGTGTGTGTGTGTGTGTGTGTGTGTGTGTGTGTGTTTGCGTCAGACAGACAGACAAACAAAGTGATCTGCAGGATTGGGGGATGGGACCGTTCATGGACCGGCTCCTCGGAGTGTTCGAGGCCCGGTCAGCAGCCTCTGAAGGCGGATTAATGCTTCCAGATTAATGCGCAGAGGCCTGCACCTGAACGCAACACCACCTCCATCCTAACTGGTCACTGTGATTCTGTTACGTCATATTAACGCAATCAGCTGACCCGTGTGTTAATATAACGTCACAAGTTGTTTTCTGTTCATCTGTCATGACCAAATATGGGCAATGTTTCCTGGAAATCTATAATTCTCAATCTGACTAAAAAAAATTAAAAAAAACTGACTTCCGGTTATTGACCAGTGCACGTGAGAGCCAGACAACAAAAAAACACAGGGTCACGTGGCGTGTGACTGTATCTGAGAACATGTTAAAGTGACGTCAGAGATACAAATAAATCAATTAAAAACTGATTATTGACTGTTAATGAAGGCTGTCACATGTTCACCTGTGTTTGACGACACATAGGTATAATTTTAAGAAAAGAGAGAAATGTTAAATGTGTTTTTATATTATATAACAAGCTAAACATGTTAAATCAAGTCAACTTTATTATCAATGCTGCTATGTGCAGGACATACAGAGAATTGAAATGACGTTTCCTTCCTATCCCGGTGAAAACAGCAATAAACATGAAATGTAAAATGTAAGTAAGAGATGTAAAAAATAAATATATATAAATATAAAAATATATACAAGCTAAAAGACATCCGTGTGGCAATATGGCAGTATAAACAGAATTTACAGTATAAACAGTGAGGTCTATCAAAAATGAAATAAATAGAAATATAACACTTTAGATACAGATAATTAAAAACTGGTTACTGGCTGTTTTTTGATATATATATTATAATATATTGAGAACAAGCTAAAGATGCTAAACATTAAATATGCTAGCACAAATGTGTGCTAAAGGCTAAAAGCTAAATGTGCTAAAGTGACGCTCTAGATACAGATAATTAAAAACAAGTTACTGACTGATGTTGAAGGCATGTTTGGCTATATTTGAACAAGCTAAAGATGGTAAATGTTCAACATGCTACATGTCAAAGTGACACTTTAGATACAAACAGGTTTTAACGCTTTAGCTAAAGGCTAAACGTGCTAAAGTAACACTTTAGATACAGATAATTAAAAGCAGGTTGCTGTGTTGAACTTTATTTTAAAACACGTTGAAGTGACGCTTTAGATATAAATGAGTAAATAAAAATAGATTGTTGACTGTTAATCGTGTTGAGCATTAATTCAGAACAAGCTAAAGATGCTAAACGTTAAATACGCTAGCACAAACGTGTGCTAAATGCTAAACATTCCAAATGCTAAAAGCTAAAATGTGCTAAAGTGACGCTTTAGATACAGATAATTAAAAACAGGTTACTGACTGTGGGAACATGCTACAAATAATTATAAACATAGTTTATTTTTTTAGTATTGAGTGCTAAATGTTATATATGAAAACGTGCTAAATGCTAAACATGCTGAATGTTAAAAGCTAAAAGTGCTAAAACGTCACTTATAAACACTTAAAACACAATTTACTGACTGTTGCTGAACTGTTAAGTGTGTTTAGCTATATTTGAGAATGTGGCGAACATACTAACTGCGAAACACGCTAAAGTGATGCGCTGTCACGTGTGTTAAACTTTATTTCAGGGCGTGTTAAAGTGACACACGTTTATTTACTGTAACTAAAAGCAGGTTACTGACTGTTGACGGCCGTCACATGAACGCACTGTGTACACTGTCAAACAAACTGTGTCACTGGTTGTTTGACAGTGTTTTCAGCAGCTGGTCGTCTTCACCGTGTCCGTGATATTCCGCGCTCGCGTGTTTCACAGTGTTACATTACATGATCGTTCGGCCTGAATCTGTTGAAACAGTTGAAGTTACGTTTCTGTATAATAGGTCATAGATGACTCAGGAAACCACGGGGAATCTTCCCTCGGTGCTAGGCGCGTCTGACTAACTCCAGTATGATGACAGAACAGAAACCCAACATGCTTTTTAGGTCAACTGCTTCCCATTTTCTATTTCTTGTCTTCTTTTATTTGATTGAAATGTGATGACTCAAAAGCTGTTTGTCTGGTCATGCGAGGCACAAACTGAACTTCCCTGTTCCAGAGCGATGAACTCATGCCGACGGAAATGTGATCATAAGACAATGCTCCGCAAACGCAGCATGAAAACGGAAGATAAACACGACGGCTGATTGAATTATGACTCTTTAACTCTGAGCGCAAACATATGTCACAAGACTGGAGACCAGTAAGACTGTGACAGCTGACAGGAGCCAGTGCAAGGCCTCTGAATGCTTCATTGTAAATCAATGTCCTAAAAAGTGGAGCTGATCATGATGTGGAAATCAGACCACAGAGAGGGGAAGCCTGCTCTGCCAAAGGTTATCCGTAGGGAGTGATCCGTCCAATCAGCAGCTGTGTTATTGATCTTTTAAGCCAGCGTCGAACAGCTCAGATAAAGAAACCGACGAAGAACGCGTGAACGGGATTTTTGCAACCGATACCGTGAAACAAACAAGAAATAACTTTTTATATCTCTGATGGACCGAGCACTCGCTCGCTCTTATTCGCTGTCTATGTCGCTCAACCACTGCTGTCTCAAACCAGATTAAACTTCTTCATCTCTCTGTTTTGTTGTGTAGTTTGCGAGTCAGACTCGGATTTAGAAGCTGCTTCATGAAATAAACAAAGTCAGAACACGACAGGTCGAGTACCAGAGTTTAGATCTCAGTCTCAGAGACATTTCAGGCTGACTGTGTGGACGCTTGACTGGTCTGAGCGTCTGTGTTGCTGGACGCCCTTCCACTCATATGAATGGAAAAAGCTGCGTTGTGAATGAGGCCTTAGTCCGTAATTACCCTCATCAACACCAACAGGACTCGGGTGGTAGTTGTCGGGCTAGGGGAAGTAGGAGTGCTGCCACGGTGGGCATGGGTGGAGATCTTGGCGAGATCTTAGCAAATGTTCAAACAAGAACTTTGAAGGTCGAATTGGAGAGACTTCCATGTGTCACATGATTTTCTTCTTACTCATTTTTTGGTGGATTTGCATCAAGTTTACTGTGAATGTTGAAATGTGTTCATGTGTCTTTGTTGAGGTTTTAAATATGATATTTTTTAAAAGTGCACAGCAGCTCTGATTGGGTGTATTGACTGTGAGCTGAAGTAACCGAGTAGAAGTCGTAGATTTAGTCTAATTATCTGCTAATCGCTGTGGACCGACGACGTTTTTAACAATGAGTGGATTTTAAGTTAAATGCTGCTCACAGATGTTTCTGTTCTGTTTGATACAAAGCTCCAACAACGTTATCGTGTTATAAGTTTAAGTTCACAGCTCACATGAATGTATGAAATATAAAACCCGTCCGAGCAGGGACGAGTACTCTGTCTGTTCGTTAACCCGGAGTCTGTTTTCTGTCCCACAGAACAGAGAGTAGAAGATGTCCGACTGATCCGAGAGCAGCACCCCAACAAGATACCGGTGAGTTCAGGTGCACGTTCACCTGCACACGCAGCAAAATAAATAAATAAATAAATAAATAAATGAAACGTGAGGGCAGAAATGTGCAAAGCAGCACACAGGAAGACAAACTGAGTGCAGCGGAAAACCTCACCACATATTTACTTCCTGGCTGGGATCGTTTTTTCTCAACATACACGTGTTCTTCTTTCTCTTTCGCTGTCGGACACAAAAGAACAAAAATATGCGCTTCAATTAAATGCAAGAATACGCATATTTAGACATTTATACACTAACCACATCAGATCATAAATATCCACAACCAAAGTATAAAACTGGTTCTTTAGAAGAGCTCTTTAGTTCTTTAAGTCACAATTTAAAGAATTTAAAACTTTTTATGTTGAATAAATCTTTGGAGGACTCATCACAGGTTAAGTCTTTGTAACAATGTGACCCGGTTGTGATTAAAAACCAACAGATTAGATTATAGTTTGAACATGTTGAGCAGCCGTTTTTGTAAACCTGAAGTATGGATCAACCTGACAAACATATTGACAGGCGTAAACAGTGATACGACTGTTTAGAGAGAGAAGTTAGTATTGTAGAAAGTAACTGACTCAGTTGTATTTAGATGAAATATTTTAATTTAAAGTCAGTGTAAAGTCAATCCTGAGATTTCTTTCCAAACACATTAAATATGTTGGAAAATAGTTGCTGAAAAGACTTTGAACGATATATTTCTGAAATGTGGAGTCAGAGGTTCAAACTGTTTTTCAGTCTTAGGATTTTTGTGGGCGGTCCTTAAAGGGCGGCTCGATGACACGCTGAGGCCACCCTGAGCAGAGAGACAGAGATGAATTCATCTCAGCTCAGAGTGTTTCAAAGTTAGTCATGTCATTTTCTGAACTCATCTGACACGAGGTCACACACCTTCAGTTTCAGCCGTCTAACAGTCAGACAGGCGGCTCGAAGTCATTCATCAACAGGTGTTTCCTGGCCCTCCTGTTCAGATTACAAAGACCTCTCCCTGTCCTTTATTTTGGACATCAGTCCAGTGACGGACCGCCGCTCTGCTTTCTAGTTTCCCTCACGAGAATCGGGTGTGACCGGTGATGAGTCAGATGTCCGGTGGCTCTTAGCAACTGCCGATAAACAAACGCACCCCTCGTGTTTCACCTGCTCGAGTATCAGCGCAGCTCTCCATCTGCTGCCTCGCGTGAAGGCCTCATCTCATCTTCAAAGCACCTCGCCGTGTGTGTGTGTGTGTGTGTGTGTGTGTGTGTGTGTGTGTGTGTTTCCTGTGTACTCTCAAGGGGTTATAAACTGCCATGTCATGGTTAAGTGTTGAAACCGGAGGCAGATGCGCTGTGTCACTGTAATGTAACTCCATCAGCCTGTTCGTATGACAGACTGTAGCTCTCAGGGGCAGGTCGCATGTCTGAAGACTCATGTTTCATTTTCATCTTTGTTCTTTTGACTTTGAAGGAAGTCACAAATAAATTCATCAGCAGACACGTTAAGTTACATCAGAGCCTCAACAAATCAATTTGATGTCAGAGTCCTGGACTGAGTTTAATGAAATGATCGGTCTGAAAACACATTAGCTACAGAGACCAAAACTGTTTTTTGTACCAGGCTGTAAACATGTTTATTTCTGCTGTGAAGTTGGACATTTGGACATGGGGACTTATGGAGACTGACTCACTGCTGGAGCCAGCCTCAGGTGGACGTTAGAGGAACTGCAGGTTGTGGCATGTGAAGGCTCAAAGTTATGCAGAAATTAGAGTGTGGCAACAACGGCTGATGTAGCAATCCTGTTGGCAAACAGTTCATTTGCATCCAGCAGCCGTTTGTTCAGCCTCTGTTTCCTGTTACACATGAATTAAACGATTTTCTTTTGTTTGTTTTATAGAATTGTAAACTGAAAGTCCACAAGAGATGTTTTAAAAATGTCCTTTTCTTTCCTTTTCATCTCCTTTCCTGTGATCCCTTCTTCTCTTGTCACATTCCACAGTTTGAGATTCACAGTTAATTCAGTGTGAAATAATAATAATAATAATAATAATTAGGTCGTCACAGTATCTCATTAAAGGCAGCATAAAGACCAACATCAACAGTTAAGACATTAACTGAGGAGGGTGAGGAGGAGGAGTCACTGATGGTGTTTCCTCCTGCAGGTGATCATCGAGCGGTACAAAGGAGAAAAACAGCTCCCCATCCTGGACAAGACCAAGTTCCTCGTTCCCGACCACGTCAACATGAGCGAACTCATCAAGATCATCAGGTGACCTCAATAAGTCCTCTCCTCTGTTTCCTCCTCTCCTCTGTCTCCTCCTCTCCTCTGTTTCCTCCTCTCCTCTCTTCTTGTTTCCTTTCCTCTGTTTCCTCTTCTCCTCTCGTTTCCTCTCCTTTCCTTTCCTCTGTTTCCTCCTCTCCTCTCTTCTTGTTTCCTTTCCTCTGTTTCCTCCTCTCCTCTGTTTCCTCCTCTCCTCTCCTCTCGTTTCCTCTCTTCTCGTTTCCTTTCCTCTCCTCTCCTCTGTTTCCTCCTCTCCTCTCCTCTCCTCCTCACTCTGTCATGTCTTTGTCTCTCCACCAGGAGGCGCCTCCAGCTGAACTCCAACCAGGCGTTCTTCCTCCTGGTTAACGGTCACAGCATGGTCTCGGTGTCGGCCGCCATCTCCGAGGTCTACGAGCGGGAGCGGGACCAGGATGGCTTCCTCTACATGGTGTACGCCTCGCAGGAGACCTTCGGTTCGGCCGTGACTGCCCAGTGAACGGCCTTCCTCCTCCTCCTCCTCCTTCCACCTGGCAGTCGATGGGACAATTGGTAGTCTTTAGCCGTCCCCTCCCATGTTTGTCGCCGCACACCTTTTTAGTCTCGACTGTAAGAACTTAAACAAAAAAACGCCGAGCGGAGCCGAGAAATCCCCCAAAACCAACGATGACTCGGGCCTTTAGAGTCTTTTAGTGTCTTTGCTTCTTTATTGTCCTCTCTGCTGAGTCATGTCGAGTTCTGCGTCTCCTCGGCTGTTTTTCTGTTCGTGTAAATACCCGATTGAAGCCGCTGACGCTCCGCCAACGTCTTAAACATTAGCCAACGAACAAAGCCAACGGAGGAGAGAACGTTCGCTCTTTGTTTTGATTCTTAAAAGGTCAAATTGTGGGATTTGTAGTCTCGAGCACTTTCGCCAGAGGAAATATAAGAGAGGATGTTTGTTAACGAAGGCGTCTCCGCCGCGTGTCTCGTCGCGTCCCCTCGATGGTCCCTTCTTCTGTGTTTTTAGCCCTGCCCGCCTCGTAGCCTGAAGCATCGTCACTGTAACAAAGAGATGTTAGGAAACTGCTTTTTGCTCTTGAAACAGATGATTGTAGTTTGCAAAAATTAAAAAAAAGAAATGCCTTGATGTACAGATAATATCGACTTTACGGCTTTGACTATAGAGTGTAACCAAGTTGAGTTTGGACACACTACACGGAGCGCATGTGTGATCGTCGGAGGATGATGATGGTGTTTCTGTAAATGCTGATGAGGAGAGGGAGGTCGCCATTTTTCCTTTTCCTGTTCGCCCCTCTTCTGTCGCGGGTGTTAATTGAGGCGATCGAGGCCCGGGCGGGGAACGTCCGCCCGCCTGCCCGGTGGGTTTTTAATAAAGTCTGCCGCGCTCTCTCCTCACCATCTTCTTAACAGATTGCTTTTATATCGCAGTATTTTATCGTTTCTTTTTATTTAATGTGATTTTTATTCCACCGTCTTTACTCTTTACGCTGTCTCGTCGTATGTGAAGGTGACTTTTCTTTTCCGGTCGAAGCCACCGTGTGTTCGTTAACAGAGGGGTGGAGCATTTGTTTCAGTGCTGTCTCTTTTTCCCGCCTGCTCCTCTGTTTCACACACACACACACACATATCCACACACACACACACACACAGCAATATCACTCTTATGTATTTATGTTGGTATTTTGTAAACAATAAAAGGAGAATAAAAATGGTTCCTGTGTTATTCTGACTTCAAACCAGCATCTCAAAAAACAGGCTCGATGTAGCATTGACGGTCGGCGTCCAAACTTCTCTTAAAGATTGGACAATGTGAAGATGTAATACAACATTTAAAAATGTAAAAGTACCAATTAAAGTTACAAACAAATGTTCTCTAATAATTTTATTTTCATTGTCGCAGTTATCTTTTTGTTTTTTTAAAACAAATCTAAACCAATCAGACGTCTAACAGCAGTTCTTGTTTCTGTCCCATCTGGAGTCAGATCACAGAATAAACCGTGTGAACACGTTAAACTGAAGGAAGCTGATCCAAACCTGAACCTCAGGTTCTTATTATGAGTGATAAAGTCTGAACATTTCACTTCAACACGTGTCACTCTGCTCTGTAAAGTCACATCTGCAGATATATAACCGCAGCAGTTATGATGCTTCATCATGTCAACAATCAAAGACAAACAGTCACAGTCAACAGTATCTGACAGTCCAGCCGGCCATAGATAATATATTCCAAACATGAAGCTGGGGGCCACATGACAGCTGGCCGCGGGCCATGATTGGGCCCCTGTGCCATACTTTGGACACACCTGGTCTAAAATCATAACTTCCGAGTGAACGGAGGAAACCGTGTGATTTACTGACGTTAGCTGAAGAGTGACGTAATGTCTGATTATACAACGAGTAGGTCCGACCGAGCAATCTGATTGGTCAACTTGACGTTTAGAATGTGCTTTAATCAGCATGACATCACTCTGCCATCTCCACATTGTCACATCCTGAAATATAAAACACGTAAACAAATAGGAATGAGTCACTGGAAGTACTTTAATAAAGTTCTTTAATGAGTGTTCTGTTTCATGGAGCTGGTGTAGTGTTGGGAAGTTCGAGTCTTTTTACTGACTCGGATCTTTTAAATCGAACAAGTCTTTTTTTGAGTCATTTCCTTCATTTTTACAGCGGGTGGCGCTGTAGCTCTCTCGTGGGCGTTGTAAGAAAGACCACGGTTCTCAAACACTTATCCCATGTATCTTTATTGGGCATTTATAATATAAACATACAAACAGAGTAATTACAGAACACATACACAGAAACAGCAGAAACAGAACAACAGGTTGACAAAAAACCAGCCCCCACCCCCTGGAGAAGACCCGCATGAAAAATATCACAGGAACTCGGCTATACATATAGGAGACCGAATTTTAATTGTATTAGCAAGGTACTGAATAAAAGGTTTCCAAGTTGCGTCAAAATGTTTGAGTCCTCTGGAACATTTCTTCTTCTTTCCAGACGGAGTGTATTAGTTCATTCTTCTAGCCACATCTTAGATGTTGGTGTGTTTACACTCTTCCATAACGTAAGAATCATTTTCTTCACTATTATAAGACCATATGATATAAAACATTGTTTAAAGGTTTCAGACACCCCAAGAGTAATAAGTCAGGGTTCTGTCTTTATCACAAACCTCATAACCTCGGACATTGTATTAAAAACAGCAGACCAGAAAGATTACTTTTTGGGGCATAGCTATGAAGATGGGTTGCAATTATCGCATAGAGGTGATACTTCTGGATATATATTATGTATTTTTTCCTTTGAGAACTGAAGCATATGTATAATTTTAAATTGAATAAGACCGTGTCTTGCACTGTGTGAACAGGTGTTGATCTTCTCAAGGGCTCTGTCCCATAGATCATCCGTGATCGGTTCGCAAAATTCTTTCTCCCACTTGCGTCTATGCATATCGGCAGGGAAGGGACTTGATGACAGGAGAATATTATAGATACGTGTTATTACCTTAGGTTCATTTATTGACAGTTTCAGACAGTCATCTATTAAAGTTTTTGATTCAGTCTGAAAATCCTCCCGATGTCTACGTATATAGTCTCTGATTTGCAGATATTGAAAAAAGTTATTATTTTCCAATCCAAATTTCTGCAGATACACCTTGTATATACAGATCTCCAACACATTTAATACCTTTCTGATTCCACTTAGAAAAGGCTCCACCCAAACCAGATGGGGCAAATGTGGGGTTCCTATCTATGGGTGCTGCAGAGGATATGGATCTAAGATTAGAACTGGATTTGTTTCCAGATGGAAATCATGTTCTGAATAATAGGATGGTTGTTATATAATAACCTGCTGATCTTAGTTGGCGCTAATAGAATTGTAGCCAGAGTATGGATGGCATTCCTCCTGTTCCATCAGTACACGGTCCTCAAACACTTAACACTGAAGGCAGCATGGTTTAATAAACAAAATGCCACAAGCAATTCAAACCAACTAAAACTAGGAAAGCAAATACACCCCACAATAAAGTGACAGTGTCCTGTTTCCTCCCTGCCAGTGTTGTTTAACAGCACGACAGTGACCAGGTAGCTGCCACGTGACAAATGAACGAGAACAAACCGTCCAGCCTGTCACGGAGGACAAGTGAATGTAAAACTCATTTTGACAATTTAAAAAAAAACAAAAAGTAACAATTAATTAATAAGTTGCTTAAAATGTTTACATGGTGCATTTATTGTGTCCAAAGCGTGACATTAATGTATATCGTGTATGAACGGTCCGCATGAATGAACGGTCGTGCTTACTTCTCGTCAGCCTGAGCGGCCTGGCTGTCACGTGACAAATGAACGAGGACCTGAGGACGGACGCACAGTCGAGCGAGTCGTGAACTAATCAGTTCTGTTTCCTGTCCTGCCGACTCATTACTCCCGAGTCATATAAAAGATTAGTTCGTACTGAACGAATCGTTCACGAACGACACATCACTACTGTTAGACCGACTCATTAAGACAGGTGTGTATGTCGTTAACACAGGTGTGCACGTCGTTAACACAGGTGTATACGTCGTTAACACAGGTGTGCACGTCGTTAACACAGGTGTATACGTCGTTAACACAGGTGTGCACGTCGTTAACACAGGTGTATACGTCGTTAACACAGGTGTGCACGTCGTTAACACAGG